>NW_022437000.1:341408-389530 GCF_009761245.1 Sapajus apella
TTTTTTTTTTTTTTTTTTTGAAGCAGAGTCTTGCTCTATCGCCAGGCTCCAGGTTGGAGTGCAGTGGCACGATCTCGGCTCACTGCAACCTCCGCCTTCTGGGTTCAAGCAATGCTCCTGCCTCAGCTACTTGGGAAGTAGCTGGGACTACAGGTGTGCACCACCATGCCCAGCTAATTTTTGTATTTTTTTAATAGAGATGGGGTTTCACCATGTTGGCCAGGATGGTCTTGATCTCTTGACCCCGTGATCCGCCTGCCTCAGCCTCCCAAAGTGCTGTTATTGCAGGTGTGAGCCACTGAGCCCGGCCAGAGCTGGAAGTATTTCTCCCAGCAGCTCTAGACTGCTTTAGAGCCAAGATACTGCGCTAACTTCTGCCCTTCACCTTTAAGATTTCCGTATTTAGGGCCAGGTGTGGTAGCTCACACCTGTAATCCCAGCACTTTAGGAGGCTGAGGCGGGTGGATCACCTGAGATCAGGAGTTTGAGGTCAGCCCGGCCAACATGATGAAACCTCGTCCCTACTAAAAAATACAAAAATGAGCTGGGCATGGTGGCGGATACCTGTAATCCCAGCTACTCGGGAGGCTGAGGCAGGAGAATTGCCTGAACTCGAGAGGCAGAGATGGCAGTGAGCCGAGATCGCACCACAGCACTCCAGTCTGGGTGACAGAGTGAGACTCTGTCTCACCAAAAAAAAAAAAAAAAAAAAAAGATTTTTGTATTTAATGGCTGTAATAAAGAGTGTGTGGGAGAGCAAGTGGGCGAGTTTTTTATCTATGGAATAAAACAAAGGTATGATGTGGAACCAAGCCATTGTTGGCTGCATCATCTCTGACTAGCTAGTCTGAGCTCTCTCTTGCTTTTGTCTACACTTTGCCTAATCATTGGCAGTTGAACTCTGTAAATCAGGACTTCACAGAGCTGTCCTAAGCTGTCTTAGGTTCTCTTTCCTTCTGACTTGACAACTCTAAGCTGCCGTTTCCTCACACTGTCTAACTCAGACCACATTTGGAAGCTTCCTTGCTTCTCCTCGCTCACAGACCCACGTCTGTCTGGTTTAAATCTTCTGTCCTGGGTTGTCTTGTTGACTGGAACTTAGACTCAATATTGGCTTAAATAATTCTTTTTTGTTGCCATTTTGGTTTGCTATTTTCCTAGATCAGTATTGCTTTTCAAATGGCTATATATTAAGACTTAAACAAAAAAAAAAAAAAAAAAAGTGAGAAGCTTTAAAGTTTTATTAGTATCATAAAAGCCCTTCCCAAATGAATCTACTTTTGATAAGTGTTCATTCTGACAATGAGAATTTGTTGAGGGCTGTTGGCAAGTTGGAGGAGTTTGCTTTTGAAACTGAAATTGGCAGGAAGTAATGACCCAAGTGCCTTCTTTCTGTCGACTCTAGCACTTACCCTCTGCATGCACTTCTTTCTCTCCCCCTCCCCATCTTCATCACCCCAGAGCCAAAGCCAATACGTGAGATTCTTGGTTTCATATAGTTTTTCTGGGGATAATTCAAATACTGAGGCAGACATTCAGCCTTTCAGCTTCTCTGAACTGTGGAGCAAAGCCTGTCAAGGCAAAGAAAAAAATGTATTTGTCAAGCACTTCATGAAGGGATTCCTTGCCTTCCACCTGAAGGAATTGGGGCTTTTTTTGTAGCAACCTTTGTCAGATTCCTGTGAGCATCTTCTTAATTGAATGTCAAGATTCAACTCAGTTGCAATAAAATAGTAAAAAAAAAAAAAAAAAAGCATCATGCTTGTGGAAAAAGAAAAATCCTTACTTTTTCCCCTAATGTAAAGAAGCTGACAGACGAGACAGCCACGATCCAGATGTTAGCCAATTTCTTATGTTTATTAAACGAGAAGGTGCAGGTAAAGAACATACAACCATGCTTAGCACTTAGTTAATGCTCAATCAGTGAAAAATTACCTATTAATTATTTTTCCCTTCCAATTGGGAAGTGATGCTAATGAGAAGCACGGCATTGCCGTGCACCAATGTGCATTACAGTGCATCTCAGCCGTGTTAGAGCCATCCTGAATGAGGCCTGGAAGTCAACTGCTCACCTTTCAGACTGGATGACTTCTTTCAAATATTGTTTTTTTGGTGGACAGGAAATGTGTAGATAGAATAATGGTGCTCAGACTCTGAATCCATGTAACAGTTTCATAGACCATTTGATGGTGCTCCCCTCAATAATAAAAATAAACACATTTTTATTGACACTTATAGAATGAAGCTCGACTGAGAATTGTAAAAACTCTTGAGGACTTTGATCTGGGCTCTACTGAAAAATGTGTGAGAGTCAACTCAGTTTCCAGCGGTCTGGCGGAAGACGACCTAGAGACCCTTCTGCAATCCCGGGTCCTTCCTTCCAGCCTGATGCTACCAAAGGTGGAAAGTCCTGAAGAAATCCAATGGGTGAGTAGCTAATGCTTTGCTTTAAGACTCAGGAGCAGCTAAGGAGGAGTAACAGGAAGAAGGGATCTGGGTGCCACAGGTTTGGAAAATGCATGCACAGAGCAGCGAGGAAGGGAACTGAGAAAAAGCAGTAAGCGCAGCAATCCGTTTCTTTCACACAAGGAAAGCTTGCCTCTGCCCGAAGTGTTCCGTGGAACAACTGCACTTCTGAAATGATGCTTCGCTTCCTAATTGGATGTGTGGCTTGGCCAGAACAGCCTCCTCAGCAGCCCTCCCACAGTAATCCCTGGAAACTAGGTTGCCTGAGAATCTCATCCCTTCCTCCACCCCACCTGGCCCTAAGCCAAGGCCTCCACCTGGAAGAGCAGTGACGTAAGTGGCTCTTACTGAGATTCATCTGAAATCATCCCAGGCAGGGAGGGCACATTTGCCGCATATGAAAAAATGAACCCAAAGAAGGGGAGGAAAAGGTCACTCCTTAGGGCAACTAGAGGAATGAACAGGAAGCTTTTAACTAGTGGTTTTAATTAGCACAGATATTATTTCCTGAACAGTTCTCCAGTGCGTCCTTTTTAAATTGCTGACAGGTGTGTTTGTGTTTCATGACAGACTTTTCAGCCAATAAAAACCTGAAATGTAAAGTGGCTGGCATGTCAAATTACTTAAGAAAACTTTTGAAATGGGCCTAATTACACTATGATTGTTTTAATTGACAAAGGGTGGAGGGGCTAGATTTTATTCGAGGGTCGCTTTTCTTCTGCAGATCTCTCCTGAATAAAGTAACATTTCACTGTGTCATTCAGTGGCAGAGAGTCTGTGAGGTGTGAAAACTGGACGCATTTGTGGTCCGGGCGAGTGGGCAGTGGTGGTTTCATGGAAGCCACATCTAGTATTATCTCTGAGGCTGTGGCTGCCGCCTCAGCAATACCCTGAGTGGTTGTAACACCTACGAAACTGGTCACCTTCTGAATGCACCTGGATGCATCAAGTCTGCATCGCCCAGTGGCACGGCCACTGTGACATGTGGCTTCTGAGCATTGAAATGTGGCCAGCACAAATTGAGATGTGCTGGAAGTGCAAAATACACACTCAATTTTGAAGACTTGGGATTCACTGAGGGGACAAAAAGAATGTGAATTATCTCGGTTGTTTTTATATAGATTACACATTGAAACAATATTTGGTTATCTGTTGGGTTGAATACAAGATACTATTAAATTCACCTGTTTCAGTTTACCCTCTGAATGTGGCTACCGAGAAAATTTAAAATTATGTATGTAGCTGCTGCTATACAGTTTCTTTTGGACAGCTCTGTGTTGGATCCTTGTTGAAGACCCATATTCAGGCACCAGTATTTACTTATTAAGCTGGTGTTCTCTCCAGGGTTACCCTCAGAAGCTGAGATACTAGTTAGCGTATGTTAATATCCTGAAGGGCCCTGAGCTCGTTCAAATATGTCTTAAGTTGATTGAAATGGACTCTGAAGTCACTGTTCCCTTTTGGTTTCATAGTTAATGCCTATTTATCACCATTATTACCCTTAATTTAAGATGGGGGAGGGAGGACCCACCAGCCTTCAGCTACGGCTCCTGTTTGCTGTTTTAAATCCTTGGAAGTGAGACACATACAGAAATTTAAATCGGACGTCTAGTTAACAGAAGTCCTTTTGGCTGTTTATTTTTTCCTCTCCGTTTGTATTTATGCGAAGCATAAAACCCAGAGCCTGATGCACAACTGAAAGATGGGCTTACTTGTTTTCTTTTGTGTGAGAATCTCTTGCTCGCCTTTTGTCGCTAGTGTGGGTTCATGTTTGACTGGCACGGCTTATTGGACTATAACAAGCGTAACCCTGCCTCCTTTGTCATGGGACAATTCTCCCACAAATCCCGAACAGTGTGCATTCTTCCAGCACACTATTGGGTGTGCACTGGAATTGAAAGAATCGCTGAGCCCTGCTACTTCATCTCCTCCCCAATCTCTTTGTGATTTCTCCCCCTTCTTCTCCTCCCCCTACCCCAGTCCCCTCCACCTCGCTGAAATGAACACTTTACCAGGCCGGAAACATTTAATCGTCTCCTTTTGAAAAAATTAATTGAAACTTCTCCACTAGTTACCTTTTGTGTTAGTACTTAATGCAATTTTTTAAGAAAGAGGGGGAGGAGGAGGAGGAGGATGGGCTGGAATATTTAATTTTTAAATGCCCCTATTGGCTTAAAAACAAAAGGCATTAGGGCTTTTCTCACTAAGAACGGGGAATATCTTGTAAAGCGTTTACTTGGTTTTAAACGCTACGATTTTTGTAGTTGTAACTGTTACCACAAAGAATGGGGCAAGTCACTTCGCAAGTTTTCTTTAATGGGGCAGAAAACATCCCTACTACATTTTTAACACCAACGCCACTAATACTGTGCTACCACTTTCTAGCATAAATGAGAAATAAATTATGTTTGATTTTCATCTGCCTCAAATACTATACATTTTATCCCCTGAAATCGTCGCCCTCTGCTTCTTCTGGCTATTTTGGTTGGGTTATTCCTTCCCCTGAAAAGTTACTGAGGAGGTGATGGTGATGCCCTTTGAAGGGGGGTAGTGGGAGCAACTGGGAATAATTCTTCATTACTGAAAGCTGTGATTTATTTTAGCCTAATTGTAAAGTTACTGCAAATTGCTCAAAAGCTTTTTAAAGATCCCAGTGATTAGATTTTTTAGGGGGGTGGTGCACCGGCAAGGAGGGGGCAGCTAAAAGGGGAAATAACACCTCTAATCCCGCTTCTGGTAAATAGGCTGCCAGCTTTTCAAATGAGTTTCCTTTCTATTAGTCAGAATATTATGCTAAGCCTTAAGCATTAGTTTTTTTATGTTGCCATAGCAGCCTTATTCCTGCAGGGTGGTGACCTGTGATGATTACAGTACAAAGCTTATAGGGTCTTGAAACCCCCTTTGAAGATGAAAAGTCTTTGATGGTTTATATTTATGCAAATCTCTTAGATATGATTTACCCAACTGAGACTGAATAGAGAGATGATTAAAATTCCCTTTTCCTTTGATATCTATTAATGGCTGAATATTCCTTAAATTTAAAATGGATATATATGTTTTCATCTTTATTTACAAAAATATCTTTATCATACCTGTGTTTCTTTTCTATCTCCCCACAGCTTATTAGATCTAGATAGACATAATAGATTTACAATTTAGAGTGTGTTTTTCCCCCTTTTGAAGGGGGGGAGGAATCTGGCCAAGAGCTTTTGTATGTTTCCAGATGATAGATTTTGGAATTTGGGCTACCCCACTGGCAGCACAGAGCTAGCTGTGAACTGGTCTCATGGAAAAAATTGGCGAGCTTTGGTCTTCAAAGAATTAAACTTCCTTTTTAAGGTCTTCCTAGGTAAGCTAAAAAATTATGAAGAAAAACCTTCTGAACAAAGGGTAACGGTGCTGTAATGAATAATATGGACTCCATGTAGAAGGCTGCTGAACAGTTACACTGATGTCAGTGCTGGGCACGAAACAAAAACAGAATGGCAGGTAGAGGAAGACTTCATTGTTTTAAGGGCCTACCATTTGCATCTAACGAAGTGAGGGCAAGAGGTCTTAGGTAAATATGTTTCCAGGGAAAGCGCTGATACTCTCTCCTTCCAGTTCTAACTCCTAGGCCTCAAGTTGCTCCTTTGCGAGAAAAAAAATTGTAATGCTTGGGGTTTTACTATTTGGTTTGCTGGGAACTTCATTACCTTTTCTTTGGTCTGTCTTCTTAGTTTTTTTTTTTTTAATTCTTTTGTGTGGACGAAAGAGGCTTGGATATGACTTCCTCAGGTCAAAGACTTAAATACTACTTCTGTATCTACATTTCCGTGATTGTACATTTTTTCCCCACTAATCACCTATGCCACTTCTGATTTTAGTTTGCAGACAAATTTTCATTCCACTTAAAAGGCCGAAAACTTGAACAACCAATGAATTTAATCCCTTTTGTGGAAACTGCAATGGGTTTGCTCAATTTTAAGGTAAGAAAACCATAATATGGTTAATAAGTTAGTATTTTATTTGTCACCTAAAGATAACTTTTGTTTTCAATTTTAACATCTTCTTACAATATGTTTCTAGAGAGATTTATAAGCAGAGGAAACCTCGAACACCATTCATTATCCGTAATAGCACAAAAACCAGGTTACCAGCATCTTAGAAAACAATGAAATCAGTTAAGTAAAAGAAAAGCTTCCCAGTCCAAAATATTTAATTAAAACATTTATATATTCCTAGTGACAATTTTAATTAATCCCTGTGTAATTATATGCTTTGAATTACTGCATTTATAGACTAAATGTACATGAAAATTTATTTTGTCACCCTTATGAATTAACTTTGAAATATTCTCTTCTATCAATTGCCTTTCCATTGGGAAATTTTCTGGCCTCTCCGTAGCAACCTTATCAGTAATGTCTAGCAGATAAGATTATTGTTTGTAAGTTCATACACACAAATAATTTGCAGTACATTTTTTTCAATTTGCCACATTAGAACATCGAACATTTTCTAATATACATGTGGGAATATTAGCTGAGCCCAGTGTTTTCAGCCATTGTGTGGTTGCACCAAACTACCTGCCTTAACAAATTCAGAGCTAGCTCGTTTTTTCTCATTTATCAGGGGGCAAATACACCTCTCATTCCACCTGACCTGCGAACATCAATCTAGCACCCCCTTCTCAGAGTTCCTACACTCCCTCCCCCACCTCAGTCCCCCCAGAGGGCAGGAGAAAAGAAATCACTAAAACAAGGAAAAAAAACATAGTCAAAATGTACTAAAGAGAGAATGTGTGAGCGGCAACTTTGAGACCTTGGGCTGTGCAGAAGGGGTCGAGTGCAAATGTTTGGGGAGCTGCTTCAAGCCTTGTCCCGTGAGCAGCTTGTTTATACAACTAACCGTAAATTCTTCCAGCCAGCCTTAGAATCCTGAGAATATAATCAAAAGCATATCCCTTAGATGCAACCAGATTCATCCAGTGATTTAATTTTAAGCACTGCTTCGACATTTTATTCCATAATGTACCTAGAAGCACTTACAATGTCTGAAAGTAATCACCAGTGTCCCCATCGGTTCCTTGTTTCTTTCCCACCCACATATATTAGCAGGTTCTATCTCCACCCTTCAAGATTCACGGTTATGTCTATTGACGAATGCTATTTGCCTTGACTTTCATATTATAAATGTCGAAGTTGCTTTATCAACACATCTTGGATGACTTGTTGCATTTTTATTTTCTCCTCTGGAGTTGTAGGTTTTTGTACTGTCTTTAATCCTGAGACTATGTGCTTAATCCTAATGCAAATAATTCAATTAGTTTGACTTTAAAATTCCTTCCTTCTCCCCTATGGTTTTACAAGAGTCTCTTAAAGCAAAAACAAATTCTGGAAAAATATAAATAACTTACAAGCAAGCAAAATTAGTTAACTCAAAGCTGCTCCAAAAGTGAGATGAGCTACAATTTGAACATTATAACTCTATTAATATAATCCATTAAACAAAGCAAATATATACAATACACTTATCTTGAATGATATTAAATACCTTTTGAAAGGGGTACATTTGGGCTGCGTTTTTAGGAATGCTTTCAGCCAAACTAAGAGTCAGGTCGTCCTGTTACTGAAATGCACCGTGCCTCTTCCCTCTGACGCACACGTTTCTGTGAGCCTTGGTTCTGTTCTGCTCTTTTACAGGCAGTGTGTGAAGAAACCCTCAAGATCGGGCCTCAAGTGGGTCTCTTTCTAGATGCAGTCGTTTTTGGAGGAGAAGACTTTCGAGCCAGCATAGGTGTCAAACACCTCTCTCTTTTTCTGTGTGTGTGTATACGTGTGTATATATTTTGTCTTTGCCCCTCAGGAATGGATATTTACATAACAATATGTATTTGCCAACCGTGACAATGGTTTTTCATGACAATGGAGTGGACACTACTTCCTGATAATTTAGAGCTCCTCATAGCTGCCCTGCTTCTAGAACACTGCATTATGACTTGTGTTCATTTATAAAAGACAGGAGCAATGGAAAGCCTGTTGCAGCCCCAGGCATGCTCAGGAATATCTGGCATCTTCTTTGTGCCTAATAAATATATTATGTGAACAGCCTCACCGTTGCTTCAGTATTTTGTTTTCACGTCAGTATGAGGGCTGTCTAGATTTCTAACGCAAATTTAAGGTGATTTCATATTTGCCTTAATGAATTGTTTTCCACGTAAAATATACAGTATGTAAATATTATTTTAAATGGACCTTAAATTTCTCTTACAATGTGTTTTTTGAACTCTTCATGTTAAATGTGCTGATTTTCACGGATTCTCACCATCCGTCTTGGGCTGCACTCGAGGGGTCTGCGTGTGTGACTGGAGACCGTGAAGCATTTAGAAAAGAGGCCGAGGCCAGAAACCAGTCCCAGTGACCTGAAGACAGGCACTTTCCCTGAGCAGGGAGTGGCATGTTCCGAATATAAATAGGGACACTTCCCTCCCCTCAGGGTGAAAAAACTGAATGTATTTTAATGTGAGTCCTTCCAGGAGACTTGTGTATCCAGCAGTTCAGCAGGCTGTAGAAGGCATATCCAAGCTTTCTGGCCCTCTGAAAACAAGTGCCCTCCCATCTTCCCAAGTTGTCCATCCCGACCCTGAAGCTGAGGCATTTGGCTCAGAACTTCACTTTGGACAGGGCATGCCAGCCACAGCACACGCAGTTCTGTGCTTGCTGTGAAAAGCGAACCATTGCCCTGCACAGCTGCTGGGCCACCTTTTGTGGTGCTGTCTTCGGACTGGCACTTTTCAGGCGATGATAAGAAGGAAAAAAAACGTATCAGGAGGTCTCTTGCGACCCTGACCCAGCCTCCTGGAATGGGGAAGGGGCCTTCTCTTAATGCAGGTAGAAGCAATTCTATTGAAAGATGCCTTGTCAGTTAAACAGACACATGTGAGATTTAACTTGGCCTCCACGTATGCCTGTCTTCATTTATATTTGAATAATTATTTTGCGGAGGAACAATTCCCAGGGAGGTGTATATGTCTGCACAAACTGAGTTTTTATCATCAATGTCTAGGTTCAGTTTCCAAAGTTAAAGCCTCCTTTTTCTGTTAACATCCCATTTTCAGGTGCAACAAGTAGCAAAGAAACCCTGGACATTCTCTACGCCCGGCAAAAGATTGTTGTCGTAGCGAAAGCCTTTGGTCTCCAGGCCATAGATCTGGTGTACATTGACTTTCGAGATGGAGATGGGCTTCTTAGACAGTCGCGAGAAGGAGCTGCCATGGGCTTCACTGGTATGATTCCTGTCTTAGAAAGCAGTGTCTAAATTAGCAAGCATTCCAGAAAAGTAGGAATTTGACCCGAAGACACTTCTTCTGATGTCATCAGGCATCCCCCACACTTATCCCACTATTGGAAACATAAAAAAGCCTCGCGGAGGAGGAACTTGCCAGACACACTGTCATGGTTTTCTTTGGCCCCGCAAGTCAAACAACAAATCATTCATTTTACTTCCTCTTTATATTAGTTGCCCTTTTTTCTTCCATCCTCTTAATCATTTTGTTGTAGTCTTGGCTGACCTGTAGGGAGGGAGGAGGCTGTTAAAAAAAAGCATTTCTGAGTGAACCACCATAAGAATTTTGGTTGAAGGATGGAAGAAAAATCTCCTAGAATTTTCAAATTTTAACTCATTTCTGGAAAAAAAATGTTGGTGATATTGTCTTTGGTTTTGTTTTTTTTACTCATAACTAGTTTTTTGCTCTTCTGCCTGTCCAAGCCCCTCCTTTCTCTCCTACCTCCCAGTAAGTGTCCACACAGACACCTACGGGCATAGGCTGGTGACACCTACGGGCATAGGCTGGTGACACCTACGGGCATAGGCTGGCACTAGGATCAGCGGGTTCCTTGCAGTCCTGTCTGGGGCACAGACGGGTATCTGTTGATTCGTGTGCCTGGTCACTCAGGTCCCCATGAGCCAGGGGAGCACCTGAAAATTGTGTTTTTACAACAGAGATCTATTTTTTGAAAAACCGCAATAGGATTCTACACATAAACATACACATGCAGTTGCACACACACAAACACACACTGACAACCATGGGAAAAACACGATGCACTCCTTCACTCTTACCTGTTCTTCTGTTGAAAGTTCTAAGAATATTAATATCAGAAAGGTGCCCGAGTAATAAGGAAAAGAGACAATCATCCCGATACTCCTGTTATAAATATTTTTTTAAATGTATCTAGGTAGCGGTTACCAAAAGAAACGTTTCATAAAGCAGCCTTAAATGTAAAAAATATCTTAATGCATGATGATTTAGTCCAAAATAAAATTGAACGACCTAAGAAGCTATTTTACTGTTATATTCTAGTTAAATAAAGCTCTGAGTTTATTCTTGTGTTTTTTACACAAGGAGCTAAATATGATCCCCTCAATTTTTTAAATAAATGTGATCCCATATAGAGAAATATTCTTCAATTATCTGAGCCATTAATAAACGAATCCTGCCTGCATTTCATAGTGACTGAGGAAGAGAGGAGTCCTCTGCCACATCCATGGGATTGTGCTTGTTCCTGCCTCTTTCCAACGACTGGTTAGGATGTGACCCAAATGGAAAAGTTGGAGAAAAACTCCATGAAATTTATCTAATAGACCCTGATGTTGTTGGCCTGAAATGTATGGCACTGGCTGCCAGGCAGCCAGATGTTGCTCTGAAATGGGAATTAATTCAATAAAAAAGAGAAAGCACTGCATTGACACTGACCCCTCCACCATCACTCAGCAGAATCTGAGTTTCCTCTGCCTCCTCTGGGGTAAACGTTTGCCCCAGAACTTCTCCGGGAGCTTGAGAGCGTCTCCAAGATACAGGACTGAATTAACTTGGCCCCTAATTCAATCGCAGAAGACAGGCTATTTCAAATCAGGTTTAAATTTCTAGACTGTGCCCAACTCAGCACGAGGAGCTTATGGACCTGGCACTATTGTTTCTCCACAATGGGGAGTATTAAATCGCTAAAAAAAAGGGGGGAAGCGAGGATAATGGCAAGGCACAGAGGGCACGGTGCCCATTATATATTCAAGGGAACCAGGCCATAACTAGGGAGCCACACTTTGTAGGCAGTTTGCAATTTTTAGAGAGAAGGCCTTTGTTGTCCCAGTTATATTTCTGCATACCAATAAGAGGTAATCAATCAGATAAGGTAGAAGATTATTTGTAGTCATTTTTAAAAATAAGTGTTTTTTAATGAGTATTTTAGACCTCTCAGTATCTGTTCATCCTGGTTTTTTGGCATTTGATTGCCATACCTTGGGCATTGCACAAGCAGAAGGAAAAGAAGGAAAGAAAAAAAGGAAAGGAAAAGGGGGGAAGAGGAAGGGAGGGATGGAGGAAGGAAGACATGCCTCATCTGAAGCAGGTGGTTGAAAGGTTTAAAATTCAATGAAAGTATTGTATTATCCATACACTGGTAAGGAAGCCTAAGTCTGTGCAATAAGGATTCCCTGTACTTTAAAAAATGATATAGATTTTTAATGAGTTGTAGTTTTTAAAAGTTAGCTGTAGTTTCTTTTCTACAATCATTTCCCAGAATCTCAATCCATGTCGATTGATTTTAAATCAATGAATTGGCTGTATAAATGGCCATTAACTCCTCTAGGAATTTTTTCATCAAAAAGAAACCAAAAGTAAATCTTGGAATAAAGCTTTAAATGCTAACTTAGTTATTACAGTTACTCCAGTGCTACATGCTGAGAAGACAGATTATAAATATGAAGCACTATAGGTTTTCTTCTTTTTTGCAGTCTATTGGAGAAGACAAAAATGATACCATCATACAGTTACCTAAAAGACTTGACAGGTATTGATTTAAAGCACGATATATCAAGCGGTACTGTAGAAAGGATTTCATGGTCATAAATTTTAATGTCTTCCAATTTTGCACCTCTCAGTAACTTGTCAATAGCAACTCTTCTGTATAAAATATTTGCCTGGTTCCCACATGGCATTAAAGTCCACTATACAGTTGTTGGATGTGACAAAAGAGATGTGACAAAAGAGAACTTCACATATGAATGTTCATACATTTCTAAAACCTAACATGTATCTTAAAATTAGTCTCCTTGCCAAAATATAGGTACTAGAGAATGGAGAGCCAGCAGTGATTTCACAGTATTTTAAGTCGTTTATTTTTGCTCCTCAAATTATAGTGCATGTACCAAGAAGTTCCCATGAAATCTGGCCTTTTATGCATTGGTGTAAATTATGTACATAAATTAAGAAATTCACGGCTAACAATTAGTAGGAAATGACTCCCCGAACTGACATCCTTTATTAATAATATCCTAACAACTATTAGATTACTTAAATATAATCTCAGTACCTACGACTGAAAAAAGCCCTCATTTGTCATCCCTCATGTTATTCATTCCCAGAAATTATTCCTCAGATAATTTAAATAATCTTTATTTATATGTGTTTAACGTTTTATGAGTATGCTGACAGAAAAGAATGAAATAGCAATGTGAGGATGTTTTATGCCATTGGAAAGAAAATATATTGTTTATCCACTTAAACTCTTTTACATGAAACACTAAAAATCTGTTTTTATAAGCATCATTCTTTTTTTCATTCAAACAGAATAATGACAAGTAATAGAAATTGACAGCAAGGATACAAAATATCAAGGATATAATTTGTACTGTCTCAATGTTAAAAATAACTATTTCAAAAGCAAAGCAAATTGATATACCAACAAATATATTTAGCAGAGTAAATGATCATTAAGTGTACAATCATTTTTAAAGAGCCAATTATGTTCATAACTTTATCATGTAACACAATATAATCTTATCATTATTATAGCATTAAATTATGTTACATTTTATTAGTGATCCGATTGGATTCCACACTTCCCTGGTTGTTAAATTGTTTTTTTAAATGACTGCATTATTTCACAAAATCTTGTGGCTCTTATCTTTGTATGATGTTTTTATTTAAAATCTTTTGACTATAAGAAGAATCATATATCTTTTTGGAAGGCATTTCTACAGAGATAAGATTTCTTCTGGGGTATGTAAGGTGCTCTAAAGAGAGAAATACACAGTCTTGATTCTATAAGCCAAAAGGGAAAATCTGGATATATTTTTGGACAGAGAAACTTTCTGTAAGTATCTAGTTTTTACATTTTTAAATGGAGTAATCTAGAGGCTGCAGTGTTCAAATCTGCCTTCTATTTTACCATACTGAATACAGTGTTTTTATTCAAATCCAATTTTCTGTTAGGGGTTAGAAATGACACATAAACTATGTTCATCAAAAAAAAAATTAAATATACTATTGTAAGACTGTATTTGATAATAATATAGTTGTAATGACTACATCTGTAAACTTAATGAAAACCAGCAGACCACTTCTAAAATAAATCATGGAAGGAAGTATAATCCTACAAAGAAAGCAAAAGACAACTTAGAAAATTTGAGAGAATTCTCATTTAATTTTTTTCTACTTCAACTCAAAATAATTGCTCTAATTTGCAGACGTTATCCTTTAAAGTCCCAGCCAAAGTAGTTATTCAACAAGCTGCCTAGTCAGCCCACCTGTAATTAAAAATAAGAGATTATCTGCACTAAGGTGGCATTTCTATAGGATCAGAAACACAATTACTTCCATTGTTGTAGTTGTTCTTATGTGGTATTCTGGAAGAGCCTGTCTGATTGCAGGTTTTGTTTTGTTTTGTTTTCTCCATAAAAAGTTTTAAATTAGTTATTTAACATACAGTCTGTGAGGCATTCAGGAACCTCACCTGATAGAAACATTTTGTTTGCGCATCTGTTTGTTGTTTCTTGGTTCTGATGTTATTAATCTTCTTGTAGGTAAGCAGGTGATTCACCCTAACCAAATTGCTGTGGTCCAGGAGCAGTTTTCTCCTTCCCCTGAAAAAATTAAGTGGGCTGAAGAACTGATTGCTGCCTTTAAAGAACATCAACAATTAGGAAAGGTAAATGTTCTGTGAATGCCTTGGGTGAAAGTGGTGTTTAAAATATTGCCGGGAAGAATGAAACAAATATGTTGTGTGAATGGCTTAAGAAAACTCATTGTATTTGGGGAGAGGGGAAGGGGAGGGAAAAACATTCACCAGTGAGAAAATTGCTTAAGGTAGATTTGCCCTGCCCATGTTCCTAAATATTTCACTAGCTGGCTCTCAAGTCTCTCATTTTATTCTTTTCATAAAATATATTGGCAGCCTTAGAGAAAATAGAAGTCTGTTTAGTTTTTCTCTACAGCCTTCTATGCAGCATTCATATGAAAATAATTTTAGATCAAAGTGAGAACAAGTTGTAATGAAATAAACACAGTTTGACCAAATGTGTTCTTGTGGAGGAAAGAAATAAATTTCAAGTTATTTTAATTTGGGGGGGAAAGTACAGAAATCTCCTCCGGTTTAGTCATTTAAGAGTGGGAGGTTGTATATGTGTTTGTACCAATTTCTGGACCTGAGATTTGGATGGAATAGAAAGCAAATTAACACTGGAGTATGGTTGTTCCTAATTTAGTGCATCATTGAGCCTCGCGTTTCCTGCTCTGTGGGTTTCTGCTATGTAAATATTGCAGTGGTAATGCACAATCTGTCTCCACTTTGTGCCAGTAACACTTAAATTAGGTGTCGCCTGAAGGAAGATTTTATGCTAGTTGCAGCATTGTCAGTTAATTATCTTAAAGGTTATTTGCAATAATACCGTTTGCCTCTTTTTAAGAGGATAGGAGGGAAAGTTACATTTATAAATCTATCCTAGAGGTAATCTCTAAACTCAGCCTTGTGACCTCCAGAAGGAGTAAAGTTTTGATACCTACAATGCAAAATTGCTTAGGGGAAAGAATATAGAAAATTTATATTAAGCATTCCCCCCTGCCAAAAAAAAAAAAAAAAAAAAAGGAAAAGGAAAAAAAAAAATCCTGTTTTTTAGTGGGAACCTGAACCTGTGACATCCACGTGAGACATGTCCCTTGTACTTTTTACTAGCGGCAAGGACACCTGAAAATCCCAGGACTTGCCAAAGTGGGCAGCAGTATTAAATGGGTCATGCCCTAAGGATGTCCACATTCAACCCATGCACACATGGGCACACGCACACCAGCAGGCTTATCTTTGCACAAACTCACACTTAATACCCAAAGGCAGAATATGTTACATTGGAAATATCCAATTTGGACTTCAACCAGTTTCATGATAAACAGCATTCTTCCTTCCACTTCACATCAACAGTGGCCATCAGAAAAGTAATGCCTTTCATAGAAACAATATTTTAAGTTGACCTTGTGTTTAATGTCCATTTTTGTGTCTTAACCCCAAATCAAGATTCCCATGAATAAATGTCGATATTCACCTAGAACAAAGAGCCATGGACTCTCATTCACACATGCAAATAACTCCATCCACCCTCTTCTCTTGCGTCCCTGCCCATGCACACTCACATTGAATGCTCTATACCTCTGCCACGTGCCTTGTGCTAGCTGAGGACATGCATCTCATAAATACTTCCTGGTGAAACAGGAACCTGAGGCAGCATGTGGACCATTGAAAGGAGAGAGCAGAGTTCCAGTCTAGGCCAGCGATGTGTCTGTGACCCATCCAAGCTGGGTTTCACAAGGGGTAGCATTAAAGGAGGCCATTTGGCATTGTAAGCAGATAGGGGTATAGGAGAGGTTACCCTGAATTTCAGTAGCCAGAAAACAGAAGTCAAACCAGAAACATGTGCTTTTCTCAGCATTTAAGTTTTTGAATGAAGAAAATGACCCTTTTCCATTGTATCTTGAAAAGCGTTATTCCCTGGGAAAATGTTCCCAAAGTTGCCTATCTTTTGATGATGGCAACTTAAATGTTCAATTCTAGACTTTTTTTTTTTTTAAATAAGAAATGCCCTCTTGTTGAGGCATAGGCTCTCACCACAGTGTGGCAGGATGACTTTTCTTAACACAGAACCACCGGAAATCAGAGCAGAGGGGAGACTAACTATTAGGTAATTTCTTCCCTGCCCCATTCGTGGAGGTTTGTTTCCTACAGCAAATTCTCCTGGTGTTTTGTCCAGCAAGGTTGAAATGATTCAAGTAATGGGGCTTCCAGTAGGGACATATGGTTATTTTATCCAGTTAGCATGTTTCTTTCACTTTGCCTATAAACTGGCTGGTCACAGAAATTGGATCTGCAGGTAGGTGACTCTGGATCTTGAGGGGATCTTGGGGTTTAAATAATGTGGGTTCTGTTTGCAAAGATTTCGTATAAATAGGTTGCACAATTATATAAAGTATTGCTGCCAACAAACCTCTAGTCTGTTTTATTTCAAATGTGAATCACTGATGAAAACATGAACCCTCAGTTATTTTGTGCGAAGCACAGATGACTCTCTCAAAGATAGGAAACCGATGGTTTGTGTCCTAGTGTGACAGTCATAAATTTCCAAAAGACCTTTTTTCTCCCTCTGATGAAAATTTCATTCAAGTAATGCTTTTAAGTAGAAATGACCCAAGAAGGAAAAATTATGTATCTTTGCTTTTCTCTGCTTCATCCTGCTCTCATCTTAAATTCCATCCGGCCCAAACACCAAAGGTAGAGCTGAAGTTCCACAGGGGGTGCTGGGTCATTTCTGTTTTCTATAGTAATAATCATTACGATTATTCACAAATAAAATTACTACCTTTTCTTCCTGTCCTCTCCAAATGACAAAGTTCATGGGACTACTTAGACCATGAGCAGATAAATTATTGAGGTTCGGGCTGGTATCACAGAATTTTGGGGGTGTTTTAATTAAAAGTTCTAAGGAAATAAAGTTTGGTGTCCTTAGTATAGACAATCACTTTACGTTAAAACAAGTAACAATCAGCTCATATCATCTGTCCCTGTTTGGCAGGCAGTGATGCTTGTGACTGCTTTGTTTCAGGAAATGGAGAGGTATTTTCAGGCTAGAAAATTTTGCCTGGCACAATAGCACTCAGTAATCAGAGTTAGGGCTAGAGACTGACAGTGGGGAATCTTGATTATCTTACCTTATTAAAATCTGTTGGAAAAACTTTAAATATTCCAAATAATCTGTGCTCTTATGTTAATTCCCATAAACTAAAATGGTTTTAATTTAGCCAACATCAGCTGTAAGGCCTCCAGCCACGATATTAATCAAACTGACTTTTCTTCCATCCTTCCAGAAAAATGTATTTTGAGATACAACCTGCATGCCATCATTTTAGTTTCTAATTATTTGGTAAAATGCCTTTAGCCAGGGTAAATCCTTTCCACATGATTTGTTTTAAATTTGTAAAGGATTTTCTTAAAAGTTAATTCCATTTTTATGTCTTTTTTAATAATAGTGGTGATTCCATTAATATTTGAAAATCAGTCAAAACTGAATTTAGTATTGCTCATTAAAGTAATAGGATTTTAATAGTTCTTTTTTATCAATAAAGAATTTTATATGCTATAAAAGTTGGATATTTGAAAACATCTCAAGTAAATAATTAGCTAATATTGATATCAAGAGAAATGATAATTTTATATAAACAAATACATATAGCATACATGTTTATACAACATATATACATTCAAGTATGTATGCTAACGTGTATTTTCTCAATTCTATATTATGAACTTAGTGCTAAGATTTTTATCTTTCCGTATTTGTTACTTCTTAGGCAAAAATGACAGCTAAAGGAAACAGCCCGTTGCTTTTTTAAAACAATCACTAATCACAGGAAATCTTAATATAGGAGGTTACTATTTCTTTGTAAACGGAGACTCTAATAGAAAAATATGAAAGAATAGTACAGTGTATTATGTTTGTAAAATTGTTAAAGACACTTTGCTTGAATATTCATATTTTGCAGTATCTGGCTACAAATATGGCTTTGCTTCATTTTCAGTTTTCCAAACATTCTCTTGTATTCATATCCTGGCTGTAAGTGCTTTGTTTGGTTTTTGGAAGGATTTTGTTTACTTTTTTTCATGTTTTCCCATTCATTATAGCTTCACAAGTTGGCTAAAGACTGAGGAAGGGGAAGTGTTCATCTTTAAATTCTAGGTTCAATGAACAATTACAAATGTCAAAAACAAGATCACTGCCTGACTAACAACTGTAAATATCACACAGAACAGTCATTCTAATTTCACTCTTCAGAGAAAAATAGCACAAGTTGCTAAGTTCACATTAATAAACACATCTTCTACTGGAATACAAACTGGAAATTTATCTCTTAATAAAGAAAGAGGTTTTTTTTCTATGTGTGTCTCTTCATCTGGAAACTTTACAAACAGTAATAAATGTCTCCTACCAAAATATTGAAAGCTGATCATTTTCTTAGGTGTCTGATTGCCGCTCGCACACCTTTCATTTCTGTTTCCAAATGCAGGGCTTTACAAAAGAAATACTGCTTGGTCCAGATGGCCTTCTAGAAGGCTCCCTGAGAGAACTCAGAAGTTTCTCTAGCCAAAAATATTGTTTCCGCTTATTCAAGTGCCAGAAATACCACTGCCACTCTTTCATGCAGATCAAATAAACCATCTAAAGATGTGGATGTTGTCTTTGTCAACTGAAAGGGTTGATTCCACTATTAGATGGCAGTGTATCCTCCCACACCCATGCAGCCCGCCACCCACAGCCTTCCCTCTGGATTTACGAACAGGAACACAAAAATCAGAGCTGAGTGGTTTGCAGTGAAAACGAAAGATGGAGAGACATAACTCTACTTTTGAGATTCTTAGTAATTGCACGTTTCCCTTTATTTCCCTGTTCATTTAATGTTTTCAGAAAGATTGGCTGTAATTTTGACTTTTAAAGTCCAGTTCTCAGAAAAGCTGAGGCTGCCAATGATGACGTTAAGATTGGATGGATTAACACTGTATGCAAAATTTTACACATAGAAAGCAAAGTGATGAAATGCTACAAAGTAATGAAATCATATGATATCCTATTTCACTTTTTTTTTTAGTGGCAAATGGCTGGTTTGGTATTAGAAGATAAGAGTGTTTTTAATGAGCCAGGCGCAGTGGCTCATACCTGTAATCCCTGCACTTTGGGAGGCCAAGGCAGGCAGATCACGAGGTCAGGAGTTTGAAACCAGCCTGGCCAACATAGTAAAACCCCGTCTCTACTACAAATATTAAAAATTAGTTGGGCATGGTGTTGGGCACCTGTAATCCCAGCTACTTGGGAGGCTGAGGCAGGAGAATCACTTGAACCTGAGAGGTGGAGGTTGCAGTGAACAGAGATCACGCCACTGCACTCCAGTCCGGGTGACAGTGCAAGACTCATCTCAAAAAAAAAAAAAAAAAAAAAAAGTATTTTTAATGTAGGTTAAATTGAATAATGTTTTAAATTGTTTGCTTTGTCCTTAATTTATAACACATTAAGGATATTTTAATGAAAATATTCTTTATCCAGGTTTACATTTTTCAGGGTTTTATTTGCTCAATTTTGATTTTAAAGATGTAATTATTATAGCTGGATGACATCTCAGAAATCTAGTCAGATGCCTTCAGTTTATGACGTAATGCACTGAAACCCCGCAAGGTCAGAAGCTGCCCAGTGTCACCGCCAAGGTGGGGAGAGGGCTGCGAGCAGAATTCAGGGCTTAGTTTGTAAGTAAAGATATGAAATAGCATAAATGTGGCTTCAGTTGAATTACAACGAATACCCACACTTAAAACCAAAACGAGTTAGAGCCTTAAAAGCACTCAGTCACAGTCAAAGTGAGCATTTGGGGAGTTCCAATGAATGTCTTTTCTTGAGCATAAGCAGAAACCAATAAGGAAAGAGAGAAACCAGGGTTTCTACGTGCCTTCCCGAGTTCCCAGCTGCTGTTCCCCACACGCCTTCCTGCTCAGTGCTGCCCTGCCCTCATCCCCCAGCCCTGCCCCAGGAAGGCTTCTAGGCTTTGTTCACCACAAACCCCACCTCACATTATTAGTTATCAGTCGTTCAGTCTCCCAACATAGATCGGAAACCCAGAGCAAGCCAGGGGAGCCTTTGGCAGAGAGGCCATATTTACTCCAGAGCCCAGTGCTATCTCAAGGACATAAAAGGACAGGTTCCCAGAATCACACTCTTAGTTACGACTGTGCTCGCACACACCCCATGGCGTTCAGTGCCTGTGATAGCAAGATCCAGGTGATGGCCAGGAGAGGACCATTTTGTTCCTTGGACACCTTTCCTCTCTTTCCTCTTGCTGTAGTTCTCTAAGGATGGATGGGTCTGTGTGTGTGTCTTCCTGTTCCACCCTCGTGTTCCTTGCCCTGAATTATCTGTTTCCTCTTTTTCTTCACATCTTTTTCTTTCTCAGCACATTATCTCCACACCCCCCACCATCCCTTGCCTTCTTTCCTTTAGCTGATTACAATAGAGACTTTGAGAGCATTCTTTTAATTGTTTTGGTGGTATTTATTATTTTTGTCATTCTTTTTCTATTGAAGTTTATTAAAAATAGAAAGCAACCATTTCCATAATTCTCTTTTTTTCTTCCAGTTTAGGTCAGTGGGCCTCAAAAAAAAAAAAAGTAAGGCAATTTCTTAGCACTACCCTAGGGAATAAAGAATTCTCTCTACGGTAGCACGCACCTCCCTGCAGCGTCTTGGGCAGAAAGAAGTATACAAAACATATTTAGTAAACAATATTTAGCTAATTAACTGGTTTCCAAATTCCTGACAATGCTAAAAAAGTTATTAGCTGTATTTTTAACAGTATGTATGACATACTTAGGCTGCCTTCTAGAAAAATTGAAAATGTTTTCATCAATTATTTCATCAGTTGTTATTCCTCAATTGTACTTTGAAAAATGTATCAGTATTTTAGTAAATCTTTCAAAGTGTCTTCCAGTTAATGTTAGCTCATTAAATCTGTTTTTCAAAGAGAGAAGTAGCCTACAAGTGTATGAAATAGAGGAAGTTTAGCATTACTGAAATAGAGGAAGTTTAACATTACTGGTCTCAGCGACAAACTGCCGTGAATCACATTCATTATCTGCTTTTCTCAAAGGCAATAGGAGCTTAAATTTGATGTCAAAGATTTTTAAATAAAGATATTTAAACATTTGGCCTGTTACACATTTCAGTTGGTTTGAAAAATAATTTAAAATCTTTAGGCAAGATTTCTGGTTTCAAAAAGAAATCTGAGGTGGCGGTGATATTACAGAACTCTACATAATTACTAAAAAATCAATGAATTATACACTTACAATGGGTGAATTTTATGGTATGCAAATCAGACCTCAATAAAGCCACTTTAAAAACTGAGAAAATTAAGCACAAAACCTAATTTGATGGCAAATGTGTTAACTCCTTTAGATTTTGATATGTTTATAAATCCAATTGTTTCACCTCCATCCGAAGCTTTCTACATAGCATACTTGGCTTCATTTTTCCAGATTTCCTTATGAAAAGATATTGAAAACAAAGACTTGCCTACTTTTGCCTGATTATTCTGCCTGAATATTTTTAAAGCGAAATCTTGCCATCTACATTTTTAGGCTCTGAGGAAAGTTTTAAAAATGGAAGGCGGCCAGGTGCGGTGGCTCATGCCTATAATCCCAGCACTTTGGGAGTCCAAGGCAGGCAGATCACAAGGTCAAGAGCTCGAGACCAGCCTGGCTAACATGGTGAAAGCCTGTCTCTACTAAAGATACAAAAAATTAGCCAGGTGTGGTGTTGCACACCTGTAATCCCTGCTACTTGGGAGGCTGAGGCAGGAGGAGAGCTTGAACCTAAGAGACAGAGGTTGCAGTGAGCCAAGATCGCACCATCGTACTCCAGCCTGGGCTACAGGGGGGAATCTTCCACCAAAAAAAAAAAAAAAAAAAAAAAAAAAGGCAACCTTGGTCTCTCCGATCAGTTTTTAAAGTAAACATGATGGCTCTGGTCTACAGAGACCCAGACCTGGGCAAGTAGATGATTCAATGGTGGTCACATATTCAGATAATTGGCCCACACATTCACCTCAGTTCGCCTCCCTACTGTTCAGCCATCTCGACCTTCCCTGCCTTGCTCCTGTCAAATTCATCCTCCAAGCCTTCTACTGCTGCTTCTTTCCCCACTTCGACTTCCTGGAAATCTTGGTAAAGTCCCGAATTCGTCTTACCAAGTAAAACACACAAATCTTTCCATTTTCTAACCCCATGTTTCCTTTTGTTTAACTAAAGCTAAATAATTTCATCCTTCCTTTGTAAAAAGGAAAACGTTAATGCTATCCATTCATTTTACATCCACTCAATCTCCCCATTCCAAGATGTAAATGTCCCCCATTTTACACAAATGTGTCTAGCCATCATCTTTGCTGTACGTCTTCCTCGTCTGGCCCATCATCTGCTGAAGGAACTGTGTCCTGGGCGTCAGTACCTCCTCAGTATAAGCCAGCCTCCGATCTTCAGATCGTCTCCATTTGATCAGTGTCTGTCCTCTGCTGATATTCTAAGTTTTTTAATTTTTCTAAATTTGTTTTCCTAATGAGGCTCTGCCAAATATATAGCATCCCTGAGTCTAGTTTCTTAAAGAGACAACTAGATCTACAATTTAGAAGCATTTAGAGGGGACAGGAAGCTTCAGGCATGAGGCTGTTTCTATCCATTATATTTTCAAAAACACTGATGTCTCTCAAACTCTTGCAGGTCTTAAAACTACTCTGAAATCATAAAACCTACTTAGAATTCAAAGAGTCTGCTTCTCACTGGGCCTTACTCGGATAAGCAGAATTAAATAATCTCTGGCCAGCAATACCAGTAGCAATACTAGTAGTAATGGTGGTAGCAGCAACCATGCTGGCAGTGGCCATGGGAGTGGTGGTAATAACCAGAGGAGAGGTCATCACGCTGCTAACAGTAGTGGTGCCCATCATGACAGTGTGCGGCCACAGTAGTGACAGTGCTGGTAGCATATCTGCTCCCATTTACTGAGAGCCTGTTAGGTAACAGGTCATTGTGCATATATATATATATATATATATATATTTTTTTTTTTTTTTTTTTTGAGACAGAGTCTTGCTCTGTTGCTTAGGCTGGAGTATGGTGGCAGGATCTCAGCTCACTGCTATCTCCACTTCCTAAGTTCAAGCAAGTCTCACGCCTCAGCCTCCTGAGTAGCTGGGATTACAGGCACGCACCACCATGCCCAGCTAATGGTTATATCTTTGGTAGAGACAGGGTTTCTTGAACTCCTGACCTCAAGTGATTCTCTCACCTCGGCCTCCCAAAGTGCTAGGATTATAGGCATGAGCCACTGCACCTGGCCTTTGCATATATTATTTTATGTAATCCTCACTACAGCCCTACGGAGGTGGTATTAGCCCCATTTTCCAGATGAAGAAATCGAACCTGGGAATGGTAGCTTTGTTCATTGTGGGTCACACAGCTAGGAAATTCATTCCTGGATCCAAAGTCAGGTGTAACGGAGCCCGAAGTCCATATCCCTAACCTCTGCATGAAGCTGCTTCTAAGGGAAACCCCAGAAAGGCCAGATCTTTTCTCTCCCAGGGATCTTTGTTCTCCTTCATTTCAGCCGCAGGCTACTGAGAGCCACCACAGGCTGTGCCCGTCCTGGAAAGTGTCCTATTTCTGCATGGAACAGATGATTCCCCACGCTCACTCAGACTGTCACTGACCTGGCAGGTGGGGCCACCCTGGGAATACAGGAGGCCTCCATTCCGTGCCCCTCCTGGTCCTGCCCTGCCCTCTGAGTGAAAACCAGAGAGCTACAGGGGAAGGGACGGGAGGGATAAAGAGGAGCTTCTCCAGGCTTCTGTACCTTGCAGAGCTTGGAAAATGGATCCACTGTCAGGGTGCAGAATCCCCCCAAACTCCTGCACAACCCCCAAACTCAGCACCCTCTCTGAGACTATGCCTTCTGGGGCCTTCCCCAGCTCAGCATGCTGCTCCTGCCTGACTTTTCACTGTGCTGTCCAGTCAGGTGCATAATGAACACCACCCATTCCACCCCAAACCCAATATTCCCACTGTTACATTCTTAGGAATTATTTAAAGGGCTTAGGCCATGGAACATCGTCCATCTGAATTCCATGATAGTGGTAATCATAGATTAGCAAAATGTGAATTGGTGTCCGCGTTGAGTGACTTCAGTTGAACTTTCAGAAATTTCACGTAGAGATACATTAGCATCTATAAATTGTCTGACGATGGGAACAAATGGCTGCTGAATTTTAATTCAAAATATTATTAAAATACTGATCAAATTATCACTACAATTTAAAGTGTTAAAAAGAAGAAAAACACATTCTAGACTTTTGAAGTCTTCAGTCCTATTCTTTTACTATCCTCCTGACAGTTTATTTAATTACCGAGACAATGTCTTATTCACTGCTGGAGTACAGTGGTGCAATCATGGCTTACTTCAGCCTCGACCTCCTGGGCTCAAGTGATCCTTCTACCTCAGCCTCCTGAGTAGCTGGGACCACATGTGTGTGCCAACACACCCACCTAGTTTTTTTTATTTTTTGAAAAGACAGGGTCTCACTATATTGCTGAAGCTGGCCTCAAACTCCTGGGCTCAAGCAGTCCTCTCGTCTTGGCCTCAAAGTGATTACAAGCATGAGCCACTGTGCCCAGCCTTCATGACAATTTTTAAAGATGTGTATCCATGAAACACAAGGTTACTGATATTCAGATGTGTTTATAAGGACCACCTTTAATTCTCCCTAACAAATGCTTTGGGTGTTTTTAAGACTTAAAATGTCAGTCATATATTGTATTATTGAATTCTAGTATTTCTGGTATTTAATACATTATAGTAAGAGCTTTCAAATGGAAGCCCAGGATGAAAAATGTTGTATTTTACTTGTTAAAATTGCAATTTCACATATTTGCTTATCTGCACATTATCTATAGTATTTTTTAGCCTCATCTTAATATTTCTGAAATCATTTACATATGCTATTTTTATAAATTACATTAAATACAATTTAAAATCCATAGTATATATAAAATAAATATGTAACCATATTTGAATTCTCTCTATAATCATCCCAAATACCGGTGACAGCCATATTTTGGGTTACAATGAATAATAACAAGAATTTGAACTTTGGGGTGAAAAGCCTTAGATTCTAGCCTTTTCATCTTAAGTTCCTTTGTAAGGTTAACTAGCACTGAACCTCATTGTTTGTGTCTGTAAAACTAAAATAATCATGCCTCTGTACTATAGGCGAGAAAATATCTTTGAAAATATTTTGGGCCAGGTGTGGTGGCTCACACCTGTAATCCCAGCACTTTGGGAGGCCACAGCAGGCAGATCACTTGAGGTCGAGATCAAGACCAACCTGGACAACGTGGCGAAACCCCACCTCTACTAAAAATACAAAAAGTTAGTCAGACTTGGTGGGGCATGCCTGTAGTCCCAGCCAGTGGGGAGGCTGAGGTGGGAGGACCACCTGAGCTCGGGGAGTCAAAGCTGCAGTGAGCTGTGATCATGTCCCGGCTCTCCAGCCTGGGAGACAGGAGTGGGACTCTTGTCTCAGTATATATATATATATATATATATATATATATATATAGTAATAGTATAAAGTCCTATCAAATGAAACCTCTTTTTTGGATAGTGGTCTTCCTAATGGCATTACCCTCCTCCAATATTCAGCTTGGAAACTAATATTCCAGGGCTTACTGAAGGTATAGTTAACTAGAGTAGAGGCTGCAGTTGCCAAGACAATCTTCCTATTTCCTCCTCAAGGAAACTGACATCCTTTCCCCAAGTTCAGCCCCTCCCCGGTGCCCGGAAAGCCAGTGCCAGACCATCCATCCATGCTGTCCCATTTGGAGGTAGGGCTCGGCCAGCCCAGCCCAGCCCAGCTCTTGGCTTCCCCATCGTTGGATCCTTGGACCACCTCTGTACAGAGGAAAAACACCCAGAGTGAAGAAAAGGAAACAGGTGGTTCAACTTCCTCTGCTTGAGGTCCAGGAAGGAGCAAATCTGGGCCCATCAGTGCATGTAGCAAGAACAGAGGAACCCCACTGGCTTTCAGTCCAGCTTCATCTAATAGAGACTAAGTAATTATGTGCTTTGTTACAAGAAAAGTCAAGTAGCTAATAAACAGCAGAACCAATATTTTAAAATGTCATCTCTCTTCCAGCTTGCTTTAATTTAGGCTGAGTAGGCTGCATGTCCTCAGGCCCTAGAAGACAGCTTTTGAGCCATAGACAGAACCACAGAAAGATCCAGTGTCTCCTAACACACCCCTTAGTGTTGTGTGTCTGTTAAGTCACTGGTGACCAGAGACATAAGGCTCCTGCAAAACAGAGAAAGCCAACGCCACACACTTCTCTATGTCCCGCTTCCAGTCCCCACGCCCCTCTCCTGACAGACATTCTCCCGGCATCCCTGACCTTCTAAAGCTGACTTTCAAAGTACCTGTTTCTTGAAGCCCTTTCCTGGCCAAACCAGCGCCATTGTGTTGGCTCCTTTCCTCTGCAGCTCCTTGTCCCTTAAGCACCACAAATGTCACAAACTCACTTGCCCTTTAACTGTTAAGTCACTTGCGCAAGTTAACTTGACCCCAGCCCAACATGACAATTTTTTTTTCATGACAGTGTCTCACTCTGTCACCTAGGCTGGAGCGCAGTGGTGCAATCACAGCTCACTGCAGCCTTCACCAAGCTCAAGCAATCTTCCTGACTTAGCCCAGGAGTGCTGGGATTACACTACCACACTGGCCCCAACACTACCAGTTTTGAGGTCAGCCATGGTGTCCTACCAGAGGCTCAGCAAGTGCTGGCCAACTGACAAGTGAGTATTACCAGACCAGGGGCACAGACAGACACATGCACATAAAGGGGAGGAGAGGGTGAGCTCGGAGCTGGAAAGCTTTGTGGAGACCTGGGGTGATTCTGTCTTCCATCACTCTCCCCTTGGTCACCCAGCTCGCGCCCCAGAAAAAGCCATCATGTGCCCTGGTCTCTCTTCCTTCCCTCCTCTCCTCCTGTCCCCTGCCCCTGCTTAGCTGCTCCTCACCATTTACATGTCAGTTTAAACATCCCGTCCCACAGGAGGCCCTACCTGATCAGGTTAGGTCCCCTGTCAATTGCTCTTCAGCTCCCCCGTGCCTTGCTTCCTGAGCATTCATACTCGTCAAAAGTAATAGGCATTTCTATCATTGTTTAATGTCTTTCCCCCATTAGAATGGAAGCCCTGTGAGGTCAGGGACCACATCTGACTTGTTCCCTGCTGCCATAAGTCCCTGGGCCTGCGGTACGCCAGGCATACAGTAGGCTCTGCATCCATGTCAGATGGTGAGGAAGCCAATAGGCATGGGTGTGAGCCTGGGCTTCTTTCATAGCTTGATGAGGTGGGCGGCGGAGACCCATGTCCCTGAGACCAACTGGGATGAAAGCTCACTGCACATGTCCAGGTGACGTAAGGACCCAGCAGGTATGTGTGATAGCAAAGCTTTGCCCAGGCAACTACAGTCCCTTCGTCAGATCCCAAATTAAAGAAAAAGAATGACCCAAATCACCAACTATCAAACCCGTGTCTCTCTATCCAGGCAGGTTGGTATTGCTGCTCTTGGCTTTGTTTGCCTTCAGCCTTTTCTATCCTCGCCAGGTCAGCGGTCACATAGCATCTCCCACGTACCCGGCAGGTGCTGGGTGCTGGGTCCTTGGATGCAAAGGCACGCGAGGCCTGGCACCTGCCCACAGGGGCCTCACAGTGTTATAAGAAAGACGGCAATGTAAACAAATAATCTCGCTAGACAGGAACGCAAGCTATACCGGAGCTGTACAGGGAAAGGGCAGAGAGTGATTTGCTCTACCAAGGAGGCCTCAAAACACTTCACAGAGGTGACACCTTGACAGCTGGAATCAAGAGGAGTTTGCTAGACAGGGAAAGGGCCTTCAGAGAGAACAGGGCGTGCGGCAGTGCTGTAGGGCGGGGAGTGTGTCAGGGGACAGGCCTCGGGGCCGGCAGGAGATGAGGCTGAGAGGGGCAGGGTCCTGTCACGGGCAGGCTTGGGTCTCCACTGAGATACTGCACTTAATTCTGTGAGTCCAAAGAAAACCATGGCAGGGTTAAAGCAAATGGATGATTCCATCAGATCTGTTTCAGAAAGGTAACAGCACGATCCCAACTAGCAAAGTGCCACCCCCTATAAACATCCCGGCACCATGTCCCTGAGAGCTCTGGGAGCCAGCCTTGGAGCCAGGAAGCCTCACTGAGCTTTGGGTACCTGGCATCCAAACAGACATCCTTAAAATGAATGTCACCAAAAAAATTGAGAGGGAACCAAGGTCACACAAGGCCCTTTTCAAGGACTCTTGAAGTGGGAGAAGTTGAAACACAGGAAAGAAGAATGCAACAGTGCCCATGAGAGCGGCTCTGGGAGCATCACCTTCCCCTTTTTTGAGGAGTTTCAGGGAGCTGTTGACTTCGGAGGTAAGGAAGAGCCATAACCTGGGAGGCCACAGCCAGACTGAGAGATGCAGCACGTGGAAGGCACAGCCAGGATCTCAAGGAGAATTCTGATCATGGCCGATACCGGCTGGACGTTTAGGAATTCCCTGGGAACTGCCACAAGGCCAGTCATTCGTTCATTGAGCAAAAAGACTTAGCACCATATAGGAAAAGGGTGATACCCCAAAAAAGGATTCTAACAGCTGTGTTCAAACACTAGCGTGAATTCTCACAGAAAATTACTCTTTTAGGACTGTGGAGAAAAAAAATTCATACTAAGTACCAGAAATGCAAAATATATGACTTTCACGTAGATGTGATGACTCTTGTCATCATCGCCGTCGTCACTCTGTCACCGTCAAATTTTAAGTCAGATTCTCTTCATGAAGAACTTCAGGGTCTGGTAAAGTTAATGGTATGTCAGCGCTTACCTTATCAATAGGCAATGGCCAAGATGTAAGAAAAGCTACAGTCCAATGGCAACTGTTTCCTTCCTGTGCAGAAGACACGTGTGCTATGGGACACTAGTCTTCACCTCCAGGAGTTTGAAATCATAGACACATGCACATTAGATGTGCAAAGCAATTGACCAGTGATTTATCACAACACCACCATAGGTAACTGTCAATAAAAGTCCATTGTGTCCGGAGCTCCACAGCGATGCTGGGGGATGCCTGGTATTGCTCTAGGTACCCAGTGTCCTACCTGTGTGAGAAGTGCAGTCCCACACAGATGGCCCTGATTGGGAAGAAGTGCAGCTGTTCAGGCCCTCAGCTCGTCCCTGCGCTTCCCACCCTGTCCTTTTCCCCGATTCTTGTTGTGTCAGGTAGCACCTGCTTCTTCCTTCCCTATCCCCTCCAACAAATGGTGAGCTCCCAGAGGGCAGGGCCAAGTCTCATCCTCTCACTGTCCCAAGTGACTCACCAGGGCCTGGCATAAAGGAGCTGCTTGGTCCATACTTAACGGATGAATGGATAAGTGACTAACCTAAGAAAATTCTGCCATTAGGCATCTTGGGGATGCCTTACAAGAGAAAGGCATCGTTTACAAAAGGCTGCAAGAGGGCTCTTCACTTTACAGACCTGCATATCCAAGCCGGCCTGACCATTTCTACCCGGGGAGCTAAAACACGGAAGTTCTCAAACATGAACCTATGCTAGCATTACCAGAGGAGTCCCATTCAACCTCCAGGCTTTCTGCACAAACGACGTAGGACTGGGCCCAGGAATCTGCATTTCAACAAGCTCCCCCCTCCGACCTATTGTTCTGATTCAGGGAGTCACAGAACACACGCAGAGAACCCTTTTCAATCACCCTGAGAGCACAGACTTGGCATCAGATAGAGTCAGCTTTATCCCTGTTCTATTATATATTTACTAACTACACGGCCAAGTTGCACATGTTTTTTAAGCTCCTTGTGCCTCAGTTATTAAAAGGGGATAGGTACAAATTCATAGAGAAATAAAGTAGAATGCTTGTGGGCAAAGTGGCTCATGCCTTGTAATCCAGCACTCTGGGAGGCCAAGGCAGGAGGATCACTTGAGCCTAGGAGTCTCAGAGCAGCTTGGGCAGCATAGGGACACCTTGTCTCTACAAATAATAATTTTTAAAAAGTTAGCTGGGCCTGGTGGTGCACACCTATGGTCCAAGGCACTCTGGAGGCTGAGGCAGGAGGATGGCCTGAGCCAGGGAGGTGGAGGCTGCATAAGCCATGATGGCACCACTGCACTCCAGCCTGGGTGACAGAGTGAGACCCAAGGATTCTATTTTCAGCATCCTTGCCAAAAGTAGAATGGTGGTTGCCGGGGGATATAGAAGTGGAAGATTGTCTAATAGATACAGAATTTCAGGAATTTTTTGTTTTGCTTTTTTTTTTTTTTAGGATAGATTCTCGCTCTGTCACCTAGGCTGGAGTACAGTGGCATGATCTTGACTCACTGCAACCTCTGCTTCCTGGGTTCAAGCAATTCTCATGCATCAGCCTCCTGAGTAGCTGGGATTACAGGCATGTACCACCACACCCAGCTAATTTTTGTATTTTTAGTAGAGATGGGGTTTCCACCATATTGGCCAGACTGGTCTCAAACTCTTGACCTCAGGTGATCTACCTGCCTTGGCCTCCAAAGTGCTGGGATTACAGGCGTGAGCCACCACGGTCGGCCTCCAGAGTTTCAGTTTTGCAAGAGGGAAAAGTTCTGGAGATCTGTAGCACAATGTACATAGAGTTAACACTACTGAACTGTACACTTAAAAATGCCTAAGAGGGTGAATTGTATGTTACATGTTTTTGCCACAATTAAAAAGAGAAAGTTTTACTGGGGATGCATAATGATATCTACTTCAAAGTGTCGTTATGAGCATTACATGAAATAATGCACGTAAAGCCTCAGACAGCAGGCCCCAGACTAGGAACTGCTCAAAAAATTATAGCTATTATTATTACCGGAACAAGGGGGTTAAAAAATTTAACTATGAGGCCAGGCACAGTGGTTCCTGCCTGTAATCCCAGCACTTTGGGAAGCCAAGGAGGGCAGATTACCTGAGGTCAGGAGTTTGAGACCAGCCTGGCCAACATGGTGAAACCCTGTCTCTACTCAAAATACCAAAAAAATTTAGCCAAACACAGTGGCACACACCTGTAGTCCTAGCTATTTGGGAGGCTGAGGCAGGAGAATCACTTGAGCATGGGAAGGGGAGGTTGCAGTGAGCCGAGATTATGCCACTACACTCCAGCCTGGGCAACAGAGCGAGACTCTATGTCAAAAAAAAAAAAAAAAAAGACCAGGCATGGTGGCTCGCTGCTGTAATCCCAGCACTTCAGGAGGCCAGGGCAGGTGGATCATGAGGTCAGGAGATCAAGATCATCCTGGCTAAGACAAAAAAAACCCGTCTCTACTAAAAACACAACAAATTAACCGGGCATGGTGGCATGCGCCTATAGTCCCAGCTACTCCGGAGGCTAAGGCAGGAGAATCGCTTCAACCCAGGAGGCAGAGGTTGCAGTGAGCCAAGGTCGCGCCACTGCACTCCAGCCTGGGCGACAGAGTGAGACTCTGTCTCAAAAAAAAAAAAAAAAAAAAAAGAATAATTTACTATTTAAAGGCATTTTAAGTGAAATTATAGTCTGAAACTTCAAGCTGATAGAAGTTCTTTGTACTTTTTGAAACACTGACAGTTTTTGAGGGGAGCATTGGGCTATGAAACTTAAACTTATAATTATTAAGGCCAACTGCAGTGGCTCACGCTGTAATCCCTGTACTTGGGTAGGTCAAGGGAGGTGGATCACTTGAGGTCAGGAATTCGAAACCAGCCTGGCCAACATGGGGAAACCCTGTTTCTACTAGAAATACAAAAAGTGGCCGGGTGTGGTGGCAGGCGCCTATAATCCCAGCTACTTGGGAGGCTGAGGCAGGAGATTTGCTTGAACCTGGGAGGTGGAGGTTGCAGTGAGCCAAGATCGCGCCACTGCACTGTAGCCTGGGCAACAGAATGAGAGTCAGTCTCAAAAAATACATAAATAAATATAATCATTAAGGAAGATTTCAAACCCTCCCCAAAAATCCAAGTAGCTTTTTGATGAACTGCATTTTTCCAAATCCTGACCAATAGACTATTTTCATCTCACCTATAGATACATAGGTTAAAAAATACCACCCATATCATAGGTGGGTATGTGAGAGCCTGAGGGTGTTCACGCTAGGCAGTCTCGTTCATAACACTAACATCCTCCATTTGCAGAGAAGCAGGAAACAGAACAAAAATGCTACGTTTTGTCTTGCACCTTAAGCTTCATTAAAGAAAATCAAGCAAAATCTGCCACCATAGAAGAAATGATCTCCTGGTCTTGAAAAACTATATGAAGTGTTTTAATCTTTGATGTGCACGTGGAACCCAAAGCAGATTCGAGAACATGGTACAGACTCAAGGCCACCATTGGGATTCTCTGCGCATCGTTTTGATTTTGCGTGCATCTATGCTGATTTCATCTCCCCAGCCTATTGTTTAAGGCCCAGCAGGACAGATGTGCTGTTTTACAGGGCCATAATCCACCTGGTGGGCGGATAACCAAGAAGCCTTTGGTCTTCATCATTTACTCCAATATTTCCAAAGTAGATGATCGCGTTGTAAAACAGCAGGTGATCCAGGCCCTGATTTCCATGTAACGCCAACCTACAGGACCTCCTTGGAACTTCCAACCAAATTAGTAAAATTCCTCCTGGTCATAGAGGTGACCAAAATTAGCTTGAGGCTGAATGAAATTATGGAAAGGACAATCTGGGGGTACAAACAGTAAAAACGAGAGGGCTGGGAAGTGACTTGGAATGCAGGAGTTTAGGCCACACAGGTGTTCATATGAGTAAGAGTCGTCATTCTAAGGCTGAGAAGGTTGGGCACTGCTGGTAAAAATTCTAATCCTAGTAGGCTTAGAATGTCTCTCAATCGAAAGGTAAATTCCCAAGTGACTGCTAAGGATTCCCCCATTTTTCTTTACCTACATCCTGTGTATAATAAGTGACTACCTCTCAGCCCTCATCGCGGGGGCCCAGCACTCCGATCCCAGCAGCCCTGAGTGACAGCAGCATTGACTGCTGGGAAGTGGTACTTGTGAAATCCAAAAACGGGCTGCCATAGATGCAAATGGACCATCATCAATGTGCATTAGGATTGCCCTAATCACCTCCAGATCTCAAAGGACCCCCTGCACGCCACTCACGCCAACAGGTCGAAGCGGGGTGGATTAGAATGAAGGGCTATGATTGTAAGTAGCAAAGGGAAGGGGTGAAAAGAACACAAATAACCAGACATTAACTTTGGGTTCTGAGCATACTGCTTTCTGTCCATTTAATCTATCTTTTGCTGATGCATTTAAAGAAGCTACCTTGTCTTCTTAATCTTTGATGAAGGCTTGAAGCTCTGAGACCCAAGCATCAGCCCCACCTCTAGCTTTCCCTAGTCACATGACCTTGGAAGATCACATCTTTTTTTCCTTCTTTTACCACTCTGGGCCTCAGTTTCCTCATCTAGAACAGGGCTTAGGTTATTTGACACATTCGATGTAAGTATGGTAAAAGTTTTTAAAAAGTGAATCTGTAAAATGTGGTTATTTCAGATTTCAGAGATGGCATCCCATCTTAACATTCAACAGATCAATGATTTATTTGTTACAGACTCATGTCTCTGGTAATTTTTTTTTTTTTGAGGCAAAGTCTTGCTCTATTGCCTATGCTGGAGTATAGTGGTGTGACCTTGGCTCACTGCAAACTCCGCCTCCCAGGTTCAAGCAATTCTTCTGCCTCAGTCTCCCGAGTAGCTGGGACTATAGGCACACACCACATGCCCAGCTAATTTTTTTTTTTTTTTTTTTTTTTTTTAGTAGAGACAAGGTTTTGCCATGTTGGCCAGGCTAGTCTCAAACTCCTGACCTCAGGTGATCCACCTGCCTTGGCCCTCTGAAAGTGCTAGGATTATAGGCGTGAGCCAGCGCACCCGGCCGTCCCTGGTAATTCTAGCCGTCTTCTGTAAGTGTGTGCCAACAGACTCATCTCTTTACACTCAGTACAATCCTACCTTGCGTTTTCTCATCACCTTATCATGTTACCTCTCAATTATGTTACAGCAAAGTGGTAGGATTTTGCCATTAACCTGATGGTACAATTTTTTAAAACAATAATTAGTTGCCAGAATTTATTCCTGCTTTTAAAGTTCTACATAATATTTCAAAAATCTATAGGGAAGTATTTACATTTTCCTTCCACAGATGTTTTCTGCTTGATTTCAAGAGTTAACTGAACAGTTTCCTGTCTTGCGTCTGATGTGTTTTTCCTCTCTTTAAATTTTCCTCTCCTCTCCTTAAATCTTCCATAAAATGCTGAAGATTTTTAATTTTTTCTCCTCTTTAGGAGGAAAAAAGAAACCTCTCCTCTGTAATTTACTTTGGCTTTCTCAAAAGTTGGGTAGGAAAGTCAGTATAATTCAGGTAGAATCTAAAATGTTCTTGTTGTACGAGCGTGCACAGAAAGGAAGCCTATAATTTCGAGCATTCTTTCAGGAAGTTTGTATTCTCTGTTTTCCAGGGAGCCTTTACTTTCCAAGGGAGTATGATCGACATGCCGTTACTGAAGCAAGCCCAGAACATTGTTACGCTTGCCACCTCCATCAAGGAAAAATGATCTGTTCAATGAAGCTCTCATCAGGTGGGCTGAACATATACAGTGGGTTTCTCAAAGACAAACCACAATACTCAAGGCAACTTGTTAGTATGCCAGATTGGGACCTGACTTCATTTGCAGTTCATGTTAATCACGATTTTGTTGTTGTTGTCTTACTGGCCACTCCCCGTTTTTCCTTTTGGATCCAAGCTGATGATTTTGTCATTTTTAGTGTATTACAAATATGGGCTTATGATTTCACAGGGGGATGAGGTCGTGGGGCAAGATGCGCTGTGAGGGGAAGGTAGGTCTTGAATGAAACAGATCTTTCCCAAATAGACAGATTCCCCCCTACCCTTCTCATGTTAGCAGATGTTTCCGGCTCGTTCATTTGCACAGCTGACACCACAGACAATTTTAAGAAAGGCCAGGCCTTTAAAAAATAGTAACAACATTAAGGGGTCATGTCTGTTTCGCTGGTAATCTGATAAAACAACAGAGATGGCATCAAAAAGGTTACTAAGTATTACATTGGCTTATAAAGATACCTTCTAAAAATAAACTTTCAAAACTGGTTACTGTTAACCACCCCCAAAATGAAACATCCAACTCCTTGAACCCCTAGATGATGAGCAGGAAGGCTGTCATCCTGGGTGAAGGCTGTGGGCCAACCATTGCCGGCAATTAAAAACTAAATGTGTAGAAACACAAGATGGTCCATTCTCCCCCTTTATTTTCCCGTTTAACTGTTTGCCATTGAGGCCACTTCCCCCTGGAAATGTATGGCCGGGACAGGACTCCCTCAGTCATAAACTTGTAGCGTCTCAGAAGACACAATGCACCCGAGCTGGTGCATGTGGCCCCTGCGAGATTTGCATCACATTAGAGATGCGGCTGCAGGTCAGATGGGTGGTGTGGTTAACGGGCTTAGTAAAGCTGTTTTGAAGAGGTTAACCCAGCTTGTAGTAAGGGTAAATAAACATAACAACCAGCCATTGTTCCCTATTCAGCATGTACTCTTATATTGAAGGCTAAAGGGTATTGAAGCTGCAGAGGGATCAACTTGTGCTTGCCAGAGGACGCCAATGAAGTTTGAAACACCAACAATCAGAGATTTTGTTTCTGTTCCTCATTAAATCATGAGCTTTTGTGCCGAGACTCTGGACGACTGTTCCTTAAGAAATTAACAGAATGGGAAGTTTAAAACTCTACACCAACCTTTTCATGACCTACACAGCAGCAACGCTGCTACTCTTAGACAAACACCGCGGGGAAGGCTGTTCTGTTTATTTAAATTTGTAAATAGAAAACAGTTGTTTTTTTACTTTCATTTTTCACCTCCTCCTACGCCCTTTTGGATTATTTCCTCCGCGGCCCCTAGCGTGTGCCCCAGCCAGGGCTCTCTTCCCCACTTCCTGCAGTTCCTACAGGAAGCCCGAGAGGTGAGTGGAGCTGAGGTTAGACACCAGGAGAGGCACCATCAAATGAAAGCACGGCCGCAGAATCCCACCGCCACCAGGTGACCCCCCGCCCACCCCAGTGCATGGCAGACAGGGACAGTCATGCAGGCAGCCAGCAACACACCAGGCAAGATGGCTCTGAGGATGCCCATTCTGGAGACACCAACTCATACTCCCAAACACGGGATCCAGGAGATAGATAGCTCCTAAATGGAGATGGTACACGCTCCTTGGGGTCCCTCATTGAGTGACACCCTCCACCCTGCTTGCCCTGTGCTGCCCCAGAGTGGTCGGAAGGGAAGGTGGAAGCTAGCCCCATCCTCACTCAGAGGCCGGAAAGAGGAAGATGGCATCCTGCCAACTTCAGAGCCGAACGGCCCCCAGCCACACTGCTTCCAGACCCCAGATGGGGCAGCAGCAGCAGTTCCCAGGAACACCCCCAGCACCCATTGTTGCAGCTGGGTCCCACCCAGGATGGGAATCCTGGAATCAGGTGCTCACCAGGTAACCCAGGACCATGCTGCGAACGCGCAGTCTGCCCCTGTGCTCAGAGCACAGAGGGATGGGAGGATGGCTTGGCGGTAGGAAGGCAATGGAAGGCCTCCTCTCACCCTGACCCTGCCATACACACCCGCTCAAGGTATTAGAAGCAGCGGAGGCAGGGCTGGCCCTAAGCAAAAGAAGAAAATAAACCCTGCCTCAGCCTTTCCTATGGTCAGCCCTCACCCCAGTCTAACTACCCTTCCCATCCTCCAGGATGATCCAGAGAAGCCCTTGGCTAGAGGGGATGACAGGCCTGAATTCCAGGCTCCACCCTGGCCCCAGAAGCAGCCAGCCTGCCCCACACAGAGGGGCCTCCTCAAGGCCTCACTGACAGCCTCCCCTCCCCACCCAGGGAGCCCTACAGACCTGGGGAAAAGCAGACCCCTCCACCAGGTCCCTAGCTGGTGCCGAGGCCAGACCAGCCAGGCCTCCCACTGCTGGTCACCCCTAGGCCACGGGTTTCTAGGTCCCAACCACATGGGACTGCTTGCCACGCCCCTGCCCTCATCCCAAACAAAACCACCTTTTTTAGTCTCCCCAAATATCCAGTTGTCATCTTCCCCCTAAGCCAGTGGTCCCAATTATGGTAGGATCATGAGACGAGGTCCTATGAGAGCCACAAATCTGGACTGAAGTCCCATTCCCTGAACAGAGACCCAAATGAGGAGGGCCCGAAGAGTCCAGTCCTGGTCAGAGACCCAGAGTGCCTTAGTCCTTGAAGGACAAAACTCCAGGAAGAAGATGCTAGAAGGCAAAGGGTATTCCCCCTCTTTCCCCACCCGAATCTCTGTAGTGCCATGGGTGGGGCAAGGTACCCTGGGAAGGGTGGGAGAGCAGCCGGGGGCATGTGAGTCATCTCCACTGGGCACGCCAGACACCCCGACATGGGGAAATGAGGGCTGCCAGACTCCTGAGCCAGGCGTGGGCGACAGGAAGAGGACCTTGCAGCTAATCTGATTAATTAGAAACAATACCTGTTTATATTTTGTGTAGCTCATCACAAGCTGCTTAGCCATATCACCCCCCTGTTATTAATTCTTGGGGTCTAAATTATGGGTAACACTATTAAAACATTATCAGAACTAATGAGAAACAATTACTTAGAAAATGAGCCAGGACAAGATTGAGTTGAGAACATCAGTGGTGATCACTGTGGATTAGTTTAATAAATCATCAGGTGCAAGGCAAGACTGACTGGATGTATGCAAAGCCCCGTCACGGGAAAATGAAATTGAGATTTTTTTTTGCATAATTTTTTCATTAATCTCAATAGGACCCGTGTGGTGTAGATTGCTTTATTCCCCTAATACCTTGCCTGAGGGGGGGTGCCCAATAATGTCTTCATTGTTTTACTGAGGTCTTAATGACAATCTGTGACAACCTCATTTTAATGTATAGAGGATTATATCAATACAGTCATGTTTTATTGAAATGGTGAAGGGAACTCCAGTCAGAGTCGGGCACTGTCCGTGAGCACAAGTTGGGAAGTTTCTCGGCATCCGGGAGCCTTCCTGTCTGATGTCCTAGTGTTAGTCCACCGGCCGCCCTCCCCTCCTCTCCTGGGATGAAGACTTCACGGCCTCCAATTTGAATTTGAAAGTAACTCCTTCCCTGGCATATTTTGCTGGGCAGATAGAACAAACCATGTTGTTTTCCCCTCCCCCCGTCTCTAAAATAGACATGCTATTATTCACACTTTTGCACCCAGTCGTTTTGCGGGAGTTCGGGAAACTGACTTGGTTCGTTGGGGACATTGTCATTTTCTTATGATGCCACGAGGAGAAAAAATAATATACGGTTTTGTTTTGTTTATTTTAATCTGAAGGATTAAATCTGCTTTTATGATTTCGGTTTACCTTGGAACATTGAATCTTCCGTGTTTTCTTTCTTTCCTGTAGTACTAGAAAAGCAATAAATGGCACAAAACAGGTTCTGAGATGGCCCGCAGGCCCCGAGCTCATGGACGCGGCCGGAGGTCGAGTCTGACCCGCGGAGCCCCCGCCAGGATTCCCCGCGCATCTTCGGGGGAAGTGGGGGAGCCATGGCCAGACCCAGCATTTAGGCGTGAAAGTCTTCACCTTTCTCTCCGCGCTGTATTTCCCACGGACGGAACAGGACAGCCGAGCGCGGCCCCCACAGAACATCAGTGACTTTCCCAGACCCCGCTCGGCGCCCGCGAGTCCACGCGTGGGACCTGACAGCTCCGCGCCAGCTGGTTTTGGGGGTGGCAGTGTTCGCTCGTTTAAATTCCAGTTGTTATTTGGCAGTTTATCGCTTTCCGAATCCATGAGAATTGCCAGCGATGGAAAGAGTGACCTGCGGGAAGGGGCCGAAGCCGTTGTGAGCGCCCGGGTGGCAGCTCGAACCCCGTTTCCGCCGAGCGCGCCGCAGCCTGCTGGGCGAGTTGTCTTTTGACAAAACCTTTTGGGACTTCTTTGTCCCTCACGCCCTTACTTTTAAATGATTTTTATTTTTATTTTTCCACTATAAGTGACCGGCTGGGTTTTACTTTTGCTTTTTCCAACAGGAAGGGCACAGCGAACCGGGGTGGGCAGCCCCGCGGGCAGGAGGAGCGCTGGGGACACGCGGTGGCCGCAGACGCCGAGCCCTGCGGAGCCCCGAGGCCGCCTCCCCAGCACCCCGGGTGCGTGCGGAGCCAGAGCTGGAGCCAGGGCTGGAGCCAGGGCTGGGCCGGGGGGGCGGTGCGGTGGCCCAAGAGGCCAGGACTGTGGGCCCCACTTGCCCGCCCGCCGCGGGCCGCCCGGAGCCCGCGCGCCTGTCGCGCAGCCCGGCTGTAATGGTGGCAGATCAAAGGCAGCCCCGTGTCCCCGCGGAGCCCGGGACCATCCCGCGCCTTTGTGCGCTGTTGCTAGGAGCCCGAGAAACTAAGAGAAAGTGTCAGGAGCATGTTAATCAGACTCGTTACACTGTAACAATAACGTCTCTCTCGGGTCTCCCAGGCCCCGGCACCCCCGCGCACCCCGCGCGCAGGCCGGACACCTGCGCGGGGCCCTCGCGCCTGCCCTGGGGTCCTGCCGGCCCCGGGGTCCCTGCAGCCCCGAATCCGTGCCGGGGCCACGCGCAACGATGAGCCCGGAGAGGCCCCAAAGGCACCCGGTGCAGCAGCTCCCTGGCCGAGGTCTCCTTGACCAAAGCCCCGGCTTCACCCTGCTGGGCCGTGAGCTGGAGGGACGCAGGGGTGATCCCGGTCCCCTGCTTTTCGGTCCTCCAGAATCGCCCATGTTGTTCAATCGCAGTATTCGAATCAAGAGAAAAATGAACATTCCCTTTCTGGTAGCTTTTTGGTTATGAGTTTTTGCAAAACTCTTGAGTCAACTTTGCTGATTTCCCTTGGGAATCCCTGGAGGCTACTCTAAGTGGTAATCCCAAGTTTAAGAAGGAAGGGGGGAAACATTGCTGAGAGTAAAAACGTCCCCAAACTTTTTGAAGAGAATTGCTTTATTCATTCATTTAGTCATTCAACAAACACCTGTTGAACCCGACTGGGTGCCAGAGGGGCCAGTCTCAAAGTCACAGGACTTATTCCAGATGAACTTTTCTTTTGAAATTAGAACGCCCTTGGGGAAGTCAAAGGAGGAGCAGGGGCCTAAAATAATGTCAAGTGTCAAAGCAAAAAGAAGTGCCATTGCCGATTACAGTGTGTGGTGATAACAAGAGAGGTGCGAATTAGGAATTAAAAACCTTTGAAAAACTGCAGGCCATATGCTTTGAAACCAGCCACTTTTCCACCGCTTTCATCTCCCTTCCCCTCCGCTTTCAGTGGGCAGGAGCTCTGCCATGCTGCAGTCTCCACCCCGTCAGAGGCCTGCCTGAGGTCTGAGGAGTGAGGCCAGGCCTTCTGTTTGTACACAGCCTTTCAAACTTGCAGAGAGTCACACTCCATCCTGGCCCCATTCCCCCTTTGCCCATACGCAGAGAATTGGAACACTGTCCTCAGGCTTAAGGCTCTTGTTCAAGAACCAACCCATTCTGGAAGGGGTAGAAGGGGGCCAGACTTCCAGAGTCTAGCTGCCATACCTAAGTCACAGGACAAAGCTGGCTGTCACCAGGATAGGTATAAGACAGCCTCTCAACTCACCTGTGCCTACCATTGACCAAGGAGGAATCCCGACACTGTGTGAGACTCCTCTGTTGGTGAAAATTTCTCTGTCTCACTATTGCATGCAACATGTAAACATACAGAAAACTGGGTCGGGCACAGTAGCTTGTAATCCCAGCACTTTGGGACAGTTAAGGTCTGGAGTTCAAGACCAGCCTGGGCAACATGGTGAAACCCCGTAAAATACAAAAAAGTAACTAAGCATAGTTACGCATGCTTCTAACACCAGCTACTCAGGAGGCTGAGGCAGGAGAATCTCTTGAACCCAAGAGGCGGAGGTTGCCCGGACCCTGCCTCTGCACTCCACACTGGGCAGCAAGGGTGAAACTCCGTCTTAAGAAAAAGAAAACTGGACACATTCCTTGGGGATTGGACCCCCAGGCCTGGAAGGAACTTTAGAGATTCCTTTCATCACATAAATAAAAGAGGTGATATGCTGAAAAGTCCATCTTACAGAAAACAAGGGAGGCCGAGCGCTGGCTATGTGATGATGCTAAAATAGCTGGCTACAGGGGAGAGATTCAGTGACAAGAAATTGGATTTTTTCTGGGTTATATAAGGCCAAATAGCTGGTTTGGCTGGGTTCTGTTTTGTTTTTAAATACTGAATCAAATTTCCTTCATAATCAGATGCACTAATAGAATCAAGAGAAAAATGAACATTCCGTTTCAGAGAGCTTTGTGGTGGAGAGTTTATTCTGAAGACTACACACTCTAGGCATCTGGCTTAATGTTAAAAAGGAGGCGGGGGTTGGTCTTTTGAGTCCTGTGAAAGGAAGAACATAAAAACCAACATGAACTTCTGGCTTAGATTTTCTGGGAGAATTGTGCTGGCTAGTAATCCAATTCCCAAATGAGGACAAGGACACATCCATTTTCCCCATCTAATTTCCAGGGCCTGGAATTCATGTATCAGCTCTCAGGGGAGCTTTAGGGAGCTTCTCCCAGGCTGGTAGAAGGGAGCTCCGACCACTGCCTATCCCCAGCCCTGTGTACTCATATCAGTGACAGCATGGCTCTCTCAAGAGGCCTTGGCCACTATCCAGACTGATCTTTTCTGAAGCCTTTGTGCAAGCTGTAACCCTCCCTTCTCCATGACACCCAACAAACACCAAAGCATTCTTCAAGACACAACTTGAAAGCCACACCTGTGAGGTCCTCCCAGCTCCCCCAGAGACAACTTGCAACTCTTCCCTCATTTCAACTCTTCCCTATTGCATGGATAGGATTTTCACTAGAATACTTGTTTAGATGTATGTGTCCCCCAAAACAGTGTGGATGCCTCGAATAGTGGACATTGTCACACATCCCTGATCCCTCTCCTGCTCTCGCCTCTCATCCCCAGCATGAGCTTGTGGAAAATGTGTTCATTACAATCAGGACCGGAGTTTCCCTCCTCCACTTAGGTTCTGATCCTGGCTTTAGTACTAATGGTTACGTTACGTGCAAACAGAACAAGAAGCCATTTATTCTCTCTGAACATCAGTCTCTTCAACTACCCAAATAAGAATACCTAACTCCAAGAGTTGCTGTGAGGATGTGGAAGTCAGAAAGCTGCACCACTTCCAGGATTCCCACTTGCTAGGCTGGGGAAATGCAGTCAGCAGACAGCTCCCCACCTTGCTGCCTTGCCCAAGACCCTTCTAGGGCCCCCCACCATTTTGGCCAGAGGTGGGACACTTTGATGGGGCATAAATAAGCCAGAGTTTCCAGTGGGGTTAGCCAAGACTTTATTGGGTCTGCTTGGCCATTCAACTTCTTGACGCTAATCCTGAGTCCTCCTTACTTTCCTGGACGTTGTTCTTGATGCTAATCCTGAGTCCCCTTCCTTTCCTGGAGGTTGTTCTCTAGCATCTTGCACCCCAGTGTCTGTCTGAGCATCTGCTTCTACAGCAGTAACCTATGACAGAGGATGAAATAAACTAGTGTATTCAAAAGCACCTGGCATATGGTGGTTGCCAGGGGCCCGGGGGAGGGGGGTAGTGGGGAGTTGCTGTTTAATGGGTACGGAGTTTCTTTTTCTTTTTGAGATGGCGTCTCGCTCTGTCACCCAGGCTGGAGTGCAGTGGCACGGTCTCAGCTCACTGCAACCTCCACCTCCTGGGTTCAAGCTGTTCTGCCTCAGCCTCCCAAGTAGCTGGGATTACAGGTGCCCGCCACCACACCCAGCTAATTTTTGTATTTTCAGTAGAGACAGGGTTTCACCTTGTTGGCCAGTCTGGTCTCGAACTCCTGACCTCGTGATCTGCCTGCCTTGGCCTCCCAAAGTGCTGGGATTACAGGCATGAGCCACCACGTCTGGCCCCAAGTTTCATTTTTGCAAGGTGAAAAAGTTCTGGGTAAGAGGAGGGCTATGGTGGCACAACAATATGACTGTACTTAATGCCACAATGGTTCAAATGGGAAATCTTATTTCTTATGTTTTCCATAATTGTTTAAAACAATTTTTTAAAAGAATGATTGTAAAATAAAAACGAGTAGATAAATGCAGTGTTTCTAAACGACCTAGCATCATGCTTGGTACATAGTAAACATTCAGTAAAGACCAAGTGCTTTCCACCAGGGACCAAACCTGCGCACAGCAGAGCATGGGAATCCCACTGCGCAGAGCTGGCTGGAATGTGCATTTCTACTCAGCAAGCCACATTTTCTCTTTACTTTCTTTATTTTTATTTTATTTTTGAGATAGGGTCTCACTCTGTCGCCCAGGCTGGAGTGCAGTGGCGAGATCTCGGCTCACTGCAACCTCTGCCTTTGGGGTTCAAGCCATTCTCCTGCCTCAGCCTCCTGAGCAACTGGGACTATAGGCACTCACCACTACGCCCTGCTAATTTTTGTATTTTTAGTAGAGATGGGGTTTCACCATGTTGGCCAGGCTGGTCTTGAACTCCTAACCTCAGGTGATCCACCTGCCTTGGCCCCCCAAAGTGCTGGGATTACACACATGAACCACCTGGCCTGGCCCTCTCATTTATTTTTATTGCTAGATGAAGGATATGCTGTCACAGGAAAACAATTTCAAATTCCTGGTCATACCAGGAAGGTGCGGCACACTCCAGCAGCCACATTCTGGGGAGCTGCGCTGCTCTTCGTTGTTGTCGTTGTTATTAACAATCTCCTACCTCCATTGCTGGCCTATGGAAGTTTCTCTCAGTGCTGGAGATGTTCTGACTGTAAACTCTTAGCATTTTGTCCAGTCCCCTGATTTTGTAGACACTAAAGGGCTGGAGGGTTATGCAGTACCAACTCCTGGCTGAAGGGGGCACCATCCACATAGAAAAAAAATACAGTGCTAGCTAAGGTCACCTCCTGGAGTTGGGCAACTATTGGCCCTGCTAGGGACTTGCTCAAGGTCACATGGCTGGCAAAGCCAAGACTACCACTACACTCTCCACATTCTCTCCACTAAACCACACAGCTTCATCCCCGCTCCAACTCCTCAGATTCATGGTTCCCCGTCGGGTTCCCCAGTTCATCAATTCTGTAGGGTGAGCAAACTCCAAATGTGTTTTTTGAAACAATGAGAAAAATAACGAAGCCTCCTTTTCAGCAACTGCCTCCCTCAGAGACAGTGCCTGACCCCGGCAAAGATATTCGAATTCATCACAATTCAAACAACCAGTCATCGAAAACACAGCCGGGAAGCTCTGCCACCAGGCCAGTGCCACCTCGCAATTCACCTTGATGTCCCTCAGCCCCTGGAGGTCCCTGAGCGCCTGCCTCCCAGACTCAACATGCCCCCGCACATTTTGCAGGATTTTCTGCCGGGAGCCAGTCTCAATGGCTGAAAATGTCTTAGGTTGTCTAAGGGAGGAAGGCCCCGTGCAGGCATGACGTTGGATGCCACCCCCAAGGACAGGCTGCAGTGAGCGCCATGCTGAGCCGGCTGCCTCGCCACCACCTCTTGGCCTCGGGCCTCGCTCCCGCGCTCCATCCCACGTGGGCACCGTTCTTTGCACCATCTCTCCTTCCATCTAGTCCTGCTAGACTTTTCCTTCTGCCTTGTAATTTTACCTTCTCTTCCTTTCTCCCCCTCACAGTTCCAAAAGCAAAAACAGCAAATGTCGGAAAGAAAACAACATGGGCAAACTATGTTTGTCTAATTCTGTGTCTGCTTCGGAGGTAAATCTCCTATCTTAGGCTATGAGCTGCTTGCAGGACATTCCCCAGTCTTTCCTCGACTGAGGGCTTGGCACGGGACGTTTATGGTGTCCATTTCACCAGAGAGACCCTGAGAGCACAGAGGATACTGTACTTTGGGAATCAAAGCAGAAATGTCAATGAGGCTACTCATTAGTAAACTGAACTTTGCTGCCAAAGTTGCTATCCCTTTGTGTTTTTGTTTTTGTTTTGGTGGGTTTTGTTGTTGCTGTTGTTTATTGTTGTTGAGATGGAGTTTTGCTCTGTCACCCACACTGGCGTCCAGTGGCGCGATTTCGACTCGTTGCAACCTCTACCTCCCAGGTTCAAGCAATTCTCCTGCCTCAGCCTCCATAGTATTTGCGATTACAGGCACGTGCCACCATGCCTGGCTAATTTTTGTAGTTTTTTTTTGAGACGGAGTTTCGCTCTTGTTACCCAGGCTGGAGTGCAATGGCGCGATCTCGGCTCACCGCAGCCTCCGCCTCCTGGGTTCACGCAATTCTCCTGCCTCAGCCTCCTGAGTAGCTGGGATTACAGGCACGTGCCACCATGCCCAGCTGATTTTTTGTATTTTTAGTAGAGACGGGGTTTCACCATGTTGACCAGCATGGTCTCGATCTCTTGACCTCGTGATCCACCCCCCTCAGCCTCCCAAAGTGCTGGGATTACAGGCGTGAGCCACTGCACCCGGCTATTTTTTGTAGTTTTAATAGAGACGGTGTTTCACCCTGTTGGCCAGGCTGGTCTCAAACTCCTGACCTCAAGTGATCCACTCATTTCAGTCTCCCAAAGTCAAAGCTGCTATTCCTAATACCCTACGTTTGATCACACTGTCTTAATGCAAAACCAACATTCAGCTTCAATGTAAGTTATAAGGAAGATGAGGGTCTGAGGTTGGTTATTGAAACTCCTGTGAGAGCCTAGACTGATGCTTATACATGAAAAAGTTTAACTTCACATCAAGTTTGTATGTACAAACCCACAAGTACAAATTGTATAACTGTATAACTTATAAAATTTTATTTCTGGCCGGGCGCGGTGGCTCACGCCTATAATCCTAGCACTTTGGGAGGCCGAGGCGGGTGGATCACGAGGTCAAGAGATCGAGACCATCCTGGTCAACAAGGTGAAACCTCGTCTCTACTAAAAAAATACAAAAAATTAGCTGGGCATGATGGTGCGTGCCTGTAGTCCCAGCTACTCGGGAGGCTGAGGCAGAATTGCTTGAACCCAGGAGGCGGAGGTTGCGGTGAGCCGAGATCGTGCCATTGCACTCCAGTCTGGGCAACAACAGCGAAACTCCGTCTCAAAAAAAAAAAAAAAAAAAAAAATTTATTTCTATCCAATTCTTAGCCTTATTCTTTTTGGGGGAGATATTACCAGAAAGGTAACAACAAATGATTAGTATAAAACAGATATTTTCAAATTGTGATAATAAACATTCCATTTTAGGTTATAAGACTGTGACCCAAAATTATCATTTTTAAAACTTTGCCTCACAAAAGCATTTTTTAAATATGCTCAGTCTTGCTACCATATAAAGAATTTTAAATTGTCAAATATATTTATGAGAATACTTAAGGTAAATGTTTCCAAATAAATAGACAATGAGTGGGCTATGACTTTGCACGGACTGCCTGTGAAAACGAGCACATTTTAAAGCGGTTTGTTCACAAGGCGCCATTGGCCTTTTCTTTTCCTCCTCAAAGGGCATATGTGTTAGATTAGTGCTCAGAAAAGAGAACGTGTTTTCACAGCCTCCAGTGTAGCGTTTATAAAAATTGTGATGATTTTTCGGACTGCACCTTCATTTTTTGAATTTTCAAAACTTGTCCCTTTTTACTTTTATTTTCTTTCAACAAAACGAAGACCTAAGAACCCCTTTAAGAAATGTTATACATTCCCACAGAGTCCCAGTTTGTTGACCTTCAGGCCACAGAGTAAAACCTTTCTTTTAAGTCAAGCATTCCCCATTGGGAAGCACTCCAGCTTTTTCTTTTTATGAGGAACTTTAACTGCTGGACTTAATTTAATTATTGTATTTTGTACATACTCCCAGAAGCTCCAGGGCATGAGCTTTGCTTTTTTCAAAACTTTCAAATAAATATCTTTTCGGATCGCACATTTCTGATGGCAGTGCTCCTTCTTTGACTTGTATTTCTAATCCAAATACTGAACTTGGATCTTTCTATTTCCTGTGACCTATTGATGGATGGGTTTCAACCTTAGCATCACTTCGCCATAGCCCATCTTCATAAGCAGACACAGCCAGACAGTCGTTTGACTTCTTAGTGCGGGCGCCTAGGTTTCACAACAAGAAAATAAAAACCATCTCCAAAGTTGAACTACATTTTAAAAACTGGCTAGTTCTGGAGACGTGGTCTTCAGTAAGGAGGGTTGCCAGGCAGACATTGCCAGGAAATCAGGAGCTGCTGGCGCCATGGCCGCTGCCTGCCACCATCCGTCTTAATGTTCCTTTAAGGTGCTCCCACAACATGAGCCACCCCTCGCCCATCCCTGCACAGGCTTACTGCAAACATACACATGCAGGCACACACACACGCACACATGCACACAGTCACGCACACACTTTTACAAATATGCACATAAACACACGCGCACACACATACCTACACTCGTGTGCACACACACACACGCACACATGCACACAGTCACGCACACACTTTTACAAATATGCACATAAACACACGCGCACACACATACCTACACTCATGTGTGCACACACACACACGCACACCTGCACACAGTCACGCACACACTTTTACAAATATGCACATAAACACACGCGCACACACATACCTACACTCATGTGTGCGCACACACACGCA
>NW_022437000.1:394530-417054 GCF_009761245.1 Sapajus apella
TCTCGAACTCCTGACCTCAAGTGATCCACCTGCCTCGGCCTCCCAATGCGCTGGGATTACAGGCGTGAGCCACCGTGCCCAGCCCTGCCTCACCTTTCATTTCATTGCTACCAGCACCTCCAGTCCAATGATAAAGAAAAGAAACTTTCTTGGCCGGGCGCGGTGGCTCAAGCCTGTAATCCCAGCACTGTGGGAGGCCGAGGCGGGTGGATCACGAGGTCAAGAGATCGAGACCATCCTGGTCAACATGGTGAAACCCCGTCTCTACTAAAAATACAAAAAATTAGCTGGGCATGGTGGTGCGTGCCTGTAATCCCAGCTACTCAGGAGGCTGAGGCAGGAGAATTGCCTGAACCCAGGAGGCGGAGGTTGCGGTGAGCCGAGATCACGCCATTGCACTCCAGCCTGGGTAACAAGAGCGAAACTCCGTCTCGGAAAAAAAAAAAAAAAAAAAAAAAAACAAGACTTTTTAGCTATAGAAAGCAAGCATTTTGTTCCCAAATTAGGACTTAGAGGTCATCTAAGCCAATGGACTGGACGTTGGCTAATATTAGAATTATTTCTTGGGCTTTTAGTAAATATCAATATCTGGGCCCCACCCCAAACTCATTAAATCAGACTCTAGTCCAACCCCTCATTTTGCAGGCTAAAAGGAGAACCAGCCAGACAAAACTCCACGGCCTTGAAAGGTGAAATGAAGCTTTTTCATTAGAAGTCAAAGAGATAATATTGTAACATGATTTGGGAATTCCCGGCTATGCTAAACTTTAAAGAGCAAACTTCAAACCAGTTTCCATAATTATGTTTGGGTTTCATTAATTGATTTGATAAGAGTTGATTGATTCCTCCCACATGACCTAATTTCTAATTTTATACACATTCACATCCCTGAATGATTGCAGAAGAGGCTGAAATAGCCATCATGTTGAAATGTCTCATGCTGAATTTTCAAAATCAGCCACACTTGTATGGATGGCGGTCCTGTAAATTTCACCTAAAAGAAAAGTGTGGCCTTCTACAGTGGCAGTGTGGTGCTTCGTAACTAATATTCCATAATTTTATTTTTCTTATATATACTTAACGCATATAAGTAAAAAGCAGTATTTGTCCTAGTGTCAGCTCAAAACTGTAACATTTTTATGAAAATAGAGGCAAAGATGTCAAGTAACAGCTCAGCCAGTGAGTCCCACAGCCCCCCAAGGCAGAGGTAAGCTTAGCTGCCCTCCCTGAGGGTCTCAAGAGAGCAAAAGAGCCCCTGCAAGGGCAGGCTCCCTCTTGTAAGAAGCTCAATGGGCTTTGAGCCATCTTTGCAAAGCCAGCTTGTCCCGCTCTGCCTCCCCCAGAACCGCACACATCCCCTGCCTTTCCTGCTCCCCCTCATCTGCCTCCTTCGCCCCTTTCCCCACAGGGCTGGGCTGCTCACAGGTCTCAGAGGAAAGTGGGTTGCTTCACGCTGGAGGGTCTGGTCCTAGGCTGTTCTCTCAGGCCAAGGACCTCCCAGGAGAGATCCAGAAAGCTTTGATCACAATTATTTCCCTTAGGCTAAAAGACCTCTGGTTGGTCACTCCTCTAGGATCCTAATAAGGCCAGGACCTAGGATCACAGATGCATACCTGTTTCTCTTTTTTTTAAGAAAGGGAATGCTGAGATGCAATGCCATTACTGTAGAGTTAAACAAGAGTGTACAGTTCATCCACGGCGACCCCCATAGCGTCCATCCAGCTCTGGGGGTCGCCGTGGATACTTCCAGCACATAGCTCCCCAGCTTCTGTTATGGGCCTGTGGCAAGTGAGGCAACAGCACTGTGTTGGCGACTGGCCAAAAGGGTGTCCTGGAGCCGCCTAGGGCCTTTCTGTCCCTGTTCTAGGAAGTGAGAGCTGGAGCAGTGGAGCCCTTTCTTACTCTGTCCGCCCTCCCCCTGCCCCCATTCTGTTCCAATTATTCTTCATTATCCTTAAAGCAAACCTGCAAGTCAGCGGAGAACCTAGCTCCAAGTGTGAGGCCAAAAAACAAGAAGAAAAGGGGGAAGAAATCTAAGTTTCTCAGATGTAAATTCTCATGCAGCCATAAAAAGGGATTGTGGTGTTTTTAAGATCAAACGTGTTTTGTTGTTATTGTAGTTGTTTTTTGAGACAGGGTCTCGCTCTGTCGCCTAGGCTGGAGTACAGCGGTGCAATCTTGGCTCACTGCAGCCTCTACCTCCCGGCTAAAGCCATCCTCCCACCTCAGCTGGGACTCCACCCAAAGTAACAGGCACTACAGACCTGCGCCACCACTCCTGGCTAATTTGTGTATTTTTTGTAGAGATGGGGTCTCACCATGTTGCTCGGGCTGGGCTAGAACCCCTGGGCTCAAGTGATCCACCTGCTTCAGCCTCCCAAAGTGCTGGGATTACAGGCATGAGCCACGACACTCTGTCAAATTAGACATGTTTAATGTCAGGTGGAAATGCTGAGAAGTTTGCCTCCATTTGGTTATTTCACTCTTTCTTTTACACTTTCCTGTATGTTCCAAATGGACGACAATTAGCACCTGTCACTGTGATCAAGAAAAAAGATTAAAAAATTACTAAATGTCACTACAGGGGATTTTGGAGTTTCCCTATTTTCTAAAATGGAGTTTCCCTATTTTCTAAAAGTTTTCAAATCAGAAAAATATTAACATTTCATTTTGTTGTTTTACATAAGAATCAGATGTGAGTGAAAATCAGAATTTGAATGGGAACTGAAGGACCTCCAGAGGTTTTTTGAGTTCCTTTTTTATATGTATATACATGAATGAGACAGAGTCTTGCTCTCTCACTCAGGCTGGAGCATAGCAGCGAGATCTTGGCTCACTACAACCTCAGCCTCCCAAGTGCAAGTGATTCTCCTGTCTCAGCCTCCCAAGTAGCTGGGATTACAGGCGCCCGCCATCACACCTGGCTAATTTTTATATTTTTAGTAGAGACAGAGTTTCACCATTTTGGCCAGGCTGGTCTCAAATTCCTGACTTCGGGTGCTCCACCCACCTCGGCCTCCCAAAGTGCTGGGATTATAGGCGTGAACCATCGTGCCTGGCCTTGAGTTCTTATTATTACAAGATGACTCAGACTTGGGCTGGAGACAATTTTAAAACATTAAAACATTTTCTGCTTATCAAATGCATTAATCCTTTCATAAGAAAGGATTTCATAAGAATGGATTAATCCCTCCACAGATGGGCAACCCCACAGCGGGTGGCTTGGAAAATATTTGGCTTCAGGTATCTGCAGACTTACTATTTTCTTTTACCCTTTGTGTCTAGATCTGGGAACTAATCCTAAAGAAAGTCTGTAGTCCAAAATATCAAAAAAGCCTCATTGGCAAATACTACTTTATTCACAGTTGCATCATGTGAATGACAAGGTATGGTTAAGTCAACTGCGGGACATTTACCTGATGGAATATTAGGCAGCCACTAAAACTGGTGCTTCTGAAGGTGACAAGAAAATGCTTTTCCTATAAAGTCAAGTTCAAAAACAGACACCAAGCTGAGACTGCGAGTCTGGAGCTGTACTGCCTGGCTCTCCCACTTCTTAGGCTTCTTAGCTAAGTAACATTGAGCAAGATCCTTACATCCCTCTGCCTCAGTCTTCTTATCTGTGAAATGGGGGTAATAATAGTACCTAACTCCTAGGGCTCTTCTGAGCCTGAAATGAGTTAATACATACAAAACACAGTGCCTGCCACATTGTAGCTACTGGACAAATGTTGGTTCTTAATTATTACCTGTGATTGCAACCATGTTGAAAAGAATTAATACTGGAAGAAAATACAATACAATGTTAGCAATTAGTGTTTGGGTGATAAGACTCCTGGTGATTTTTATTTTTTCTTTTTACATTTTTGTATTTCCAAATTTTTCACTAACTATATATCAATTTTTTTTAACTGGGCATGATAGGTCACCCCTGTAATCCCAGAGACTCAGGAGGCTGAACCAGGAGGATTTCTTGAGGCCAGGAGTTCAAAACCAGCCTGAGCAACCTAGCATGACCTTCATCTCTAAAATATAAAACAATAAATAAAGCTGGGCATGGTAGTGCTTGCTTGTAGTCCCAGCTACTTGGGAGACTGAGATGGGAGGATCAGTTTGATCTCAGGAGTTTGAGGCCAGCCTGGGCAGCACAGCAAGACTCCACCTCAAAAAAATAAAAAAGACCCTGAATTGAGAGCCCCAACAGGTGGTTTTCATATGATGTGAAACATCCAGGTGCCAAGACTTTGGTCATGGGCTTCTAAGAGGCTCCTCTCAATTGTGCCTCATGGGCCCTCGTCATCCCAGGGAGGACGGTCGGGCTGTGTTGAGTGGTAGACAGCACTCGGATTAGCACAAAAATAACCTGAGCTCCAGCTCTGCCACCTGTTCCCTGCAGGTTCTTGGAAAGAGCTTTTTCCTTCTCTATAAGGAGGAATCTGATGCAATCGACATCCTCAATAGCTACAGAGAGTTTGCAAAGGAGTGGAGAGAATGTTTGAGGTCCAGCCTCGGTGTGGAAAAGTGACAGAACAAGAAATCCCGAAAGGTATCATGCTTGACTCCGGCTCTGTGCTCTCAGAACGCCCTTCCTCCTGGGCAGAGGCCCATCTGCTCTGTTTACACACCTGGACCTGGTGTGAAGGGAGGTTTGCAGGAGGTAGCTCCCTGACCATTTGTGGAATCATTCCTGCTTCCAAGCAGCACGCTACAGGCCAGCCTTCAAAGAAAGACCAGAAGCCAAGTGTACTCTGTCATCACTTAATAATGCTTGAAGCTTTTCATATAACAAAAGGGATGAAGCAGCCCCGCCTCGCAGTGTGGGAGCCCGATCGCTCTTCCCTCGGCTCTGCACCAAAAAGCTTCCCCTGTGCTTTGAATATTAGATCTGACCAATATGGGCAACCAATGCCCTTGGTAAGGTAAAATGGAATAAAATCGCTGTTTGCAATGTTATTTTACCACACAGTATGGTAGAGAGGGAACTGATAGGTTGAAATGGGAAGTAATCTAGTAGTATTGTTTGTAGAACAGACAAGTGTGTCCAATTTAAAGAATATCAACATCTTTTCTTCTTTTTTTTTTTGAGATGGGATTTCGCTCCTGTTGCCCAGGCTAGAGTGCAATGGTGCAGTCTTGGCTCACTGCAGCCTCCACCTCTTGGGTTCAAGCGATTCTCCTGCCTCAGCCTCCTGAGCAGCTGGGATTACACGTGCCTGCCACCATGCCCAGCTAATTTTTTTGTATTTTAGTAGAGATGGGGTTTCACTGTGTTGTCCAGGCTGGTCTCAAACTCCTAACCTCAGGCAATCCACCTACCTCGGCCTCCCAAAGTGCTGGGATTACAGGGGTGAGCCACCGTGCCCAGCCTCAACATCATTTTTCTGTATCATACTCCTGTGAGGTTGGATTCAACCACAAAGGCAGAAAGTTTGTCTACTTTGCTCATTCCTGGCAACTAGCATGGTGCCTACCTCTAATACATTTTCAGTGAATGAATGAACAAGTGAATGAATGAGTAACAAACAGAAGGTGTTTTCCTTTACGTCATGTTAGAGGCTGGGGATATAGAAATATGCAACTCAGAGTCCCACTCCACAAGCCCATGCTAGTGAGCCAACATGAAGAAAAAACAACTCAAACTCAACGTGATTAATTCCTAAAATCTTAGCACTAACACTCAGTATTCATGATCGAGCCCTTCCTTTATGTCAGGAACCCAAACATAGCAGAACAGAAAACCCTTCAAAAGTTGTCTAGTTCAGAAAACAAACATGAAGCAAAGAAGGCACAATGCCATGTGGAAAGCAAGATAGAAATATGTACATGGCAGAGGTGGCACGGTGTCATTTGATCATGAAGACTCTGTTATCAGACTGCTTGAATACACAAAGCTGTGTCACCTGGGACATGTTACTTCACCTCTCTGGGCTTCAACTGTCCCATTCTATAAAATGGTGATATTTCTGGAACCCATCTCTTAGGGTTGTAAGTAAGTGAGTGAATATTTGTAAAACAGGATGTGCCCAGCACATACTAGTAACAAATGTAAGATACATGAAATAACTAAATCTTTCCTGTGTCCTCTGAATTTTAAACTCTCATCAAGAACTCTGTTTGGCTTTGCCTTTGCACATGCCCGATTTTCCTCCTGTGATAGGACTCATGACCCAACACCACTCCAATGCTGTGGACTCAAGTTAATACAAAAAGAACAGTAAGATTGCTATCTGTTTGTGGAAAATAATAAGTATTTGTCAGAAGAAAAAAAAACTCTCAAAGCTGAGAAATACCTATGCAGGGATTGTTAATACATTCTAAACAATTGCTACTCCTCTCTGGGTCAAGGGCAGACATTGCTAATTAACCTCAGTAGCCTTTCCAACTGTGTCTAGATTCAGGCTCAGTATCCTTTCCAACTGCATCTAGATTCAGGCTCAGTATCTTTTCCAACTGCATCTAAATTCAGGCTCAGTATCCTTTCCAACTGTGTCTAGATTCAGGCTCAGAATCCTTTCCAACTATGTTTAGATTCAGGCGCAGTGTCTTTTCTAACTGCATCTAGATTCAGACTCAGTATCCTTTTCAATTATTTCTAGATTCAGGCTCAGAATCCTTTCTAACTATGTGTAGATTCAGGCTCAGCATCATTTCCAACTGTGTCTAGATTCAGGCTGAGTATCCTTTCCAACTGCATCTAGATTCAGACTCAGAATCCTTTTGAATTATGTCTAGATTTAGGTTTAGAATCCTTTCCAACTGTGTCTAGATTCAGGCTCAGCATCATTTCCAACTATGTCTAGATTCAGGTTCAGTATCCCTTCCAACTGTGTCTAGATTCAGGCTCAGAATTCTTTCTAACTATGTGTAGATTCAGGCTCAGCATCCTTTCCAACTGTGTCTAGATTCAGACTCAGAATCCTTTTCCAAACAGGGTCCCAAGCAGTGACTACTAATTAGGACCCACTGGTGTCTCTGAACTAAACCTTATCTGTATGGTCAGCCTCAGGGTTGTTTTCTCCATTGGACACACTGGGCTGCCTTCCAAGGTCCCTGCTGCCAGGAGCCACAGTGCACCTGCCTATCTCCCATGACTGATGCCCAGCTCCCCAAATGCCCTCCCAGGCCCCACTCCTGAGAGAAGACCAATAGATTAGGTTCCACCCGGCCTTTCCTTGCAGGTTCTTCAGAAGAAGGGGCACAGGCTTTGGGTACAGTCCTGGAGCCATTATCTAGCTCTGTGACCTTACCCAAGCAAGTTGCTTAATCTCTCCGAGCCTCAGATTCCTCTTGGGTAAATAAGACCTGACTCTAGGGATTGCTGCAAGGATTAAATTCAATAATGTTTGTACATGGACCGACTGGAGTGGGCTCTCCAGAAATGGTAGAGCCATGATTGATAACCCAGCCTGGCTTCCCACCAGTAGGGAACAAGGCCCTCAAGACTTCCTCCATGGGGTCCCAGCATAACAGGAACCATGGCCAAGAGAGGGCTGAGATTCTGGTGAAGCCACTGTTGCCCCCAACTCACACATAGCATTGGCTGTAGATGAAGCCAGATTATAGGGGCTCAGACAGTTGAGAAGCAGTGAAAGCTGGTGGAGTGGGGAGGGGGGAACCTTAGGAAATGATGGGAGGGGCATTGAAAAGGGCACTTTGGTCTCATAAGTGGAGAAGGTGCCTTCTGGCATGGACCAGGGTCAAGAGAGGTGGACAGTGTCTCTCCACAACCTTCTCCAGCTCTTCTAATGTAGGACTGGTTTACCTGGGATGCTGTATTCTGGAGCCACTCCCATTACCTCCTCCCAGCTGGCCCTCCATGTGGATGGACAACTCAGTAATAGGTTCCTGTCCCCTCTCCAGCTGGAAAGTTGCTCCTGAGAAGCTTTGACTTGGCCTCCTCCCTCAGACTCTGCCTCTGACCTCTAATTCAGCCTCCTCCCTCTGACTCTGCCTTCTCCCTCTGACTCAGTCTCCAACCTCTAATTCAGCCTCCTCCAACTCTGCCTCCTCCCTCCAACTCTGTCTCTGACCTCGAATTCAGCCTTCTCCCCCTGAGTCTGCCTCTGACCTCTGACTCTGTCTCCATCCTCTAATTCAGCCTTCTCCATCTGACTCTGCCTCCGACATCTGACTCTGTCTCTGACCTTCAATTCAGCCTCCTCCCTCTGGCTCTGCCTCCTCGCTCTGACTCCACCTCCCCCTAGAACTTGCTTCTCCCCTCTGACCCTTTCTCCTCCCTGTTTCTGCCTCTTCCCTGGAACTTGCCTCCTCCCTCTGACTCTGCCTCCCTCTGACCTCTCACTCTGCCTTGACCTGCTGTCACCAGTTGTATGCCTACTGTCCCCCACCACCACATCCTCTTGCTCCCTGTTCCAGGGGAATTGGCCCTGCATGCTTCAAACCCAGGCAATGCTCAAGCACAGCACTGGCATCTCTCGGTCATCCCGGGGACGGTCATCCCCTGGACGCTATGAAACAAACACCACACCCAGCCACTCTTCCTGGGCCCAGCCTGCCATTCAACAACTGCAGCCCAGCACCCTGTGTGTAAAAGCCTCTGTCAACATTTCCATTATAGGGCTCTCTTCCGAGAGTTTACAAGCCAACTGGGAAAACAAAATGAGCCCAGGAGGAAAGTTGCCTTACGAGGAAGCAAATCTATGCAAAAAGAGCACGGTGCAGCTGTGTTCTCGGAGACCAGCAGACTCCGCATTAAAATCTCCGCCAATTTAATGCCTACATTAAAAATGGATTTGTGTGAAATGCAGCCACTTCTTTTAATTGCTCCAAATAAATATCCTGGGTAATTTTAAGAAAGATTGCTGTGGTGGCTTCCCAGCAACGCAAGTCATCTATTACCAGGAAGTGCTTTGGGGTATTGTTTGCGGAGAAAGGTGTTACATAAATTGAAACTCCTTTTGCTCAGAGCTTAGTCCTGAAAGTTCATGCAGTGAGAAACATTTCTCACCGTGCACAAACTGTGAATTGTATATCACATTAAACTTTCTGATTAAAATCTGCATTGCTGGACCTCCTGCTGGTTGCCACCATTTTGCTGAAATAAGATACTATTTGGGGTAATGGCAGCCAGGGAAACCTGTTATCACTGATTGTAAACTGGCTTCACTCCTATCACTTGGAAATCTGGAGGGCTTCATTGTGCAAACATTGCATTTTCCATACAAATATTACAGAGTAAAGCTCCGCTACTGATCCATCAGCCAGAGGAAGCGGGTTTCTAGTCTGACCCCAACAGCCCTATGTGTCCTACACCCCGACACCGGCCGGCAGGAGGATTCTGCAAGGTGGGACGCCCAGCAGGAGAAATCAAGAAGCATGTATCAAAGTCTGCTAGTTTTTAATTAAAAAAAAATACAGGGTCTCACTCCGTCACCCAGACTGGAGTACGCCACCATGCCTGGCTAATTTTTTGTATTTTTAAGAGACAGGGTCTTGACATGTTGCTCAGGCTGGTCTGGAACTCCTGGAATCAAGTGTTCCTCCTGCCTTGGCCTCCCGAATTGCTAGGATTGTGGGGGTGAGCCACCACAAGCAGCCTGGTTTTTAATTTTAAACCTGTTTTTAGCTGGGCAAGGTGGCATGTGTCTGTAGTTCCAGCTATTTGAGAGGCTGAGGCGGGAAGATCGCTTGAGCCCAGGAGTCTGAGTTCAGTCTGGGCAACATAATGAGAATCCTGTCTGTATAAAAAATTAAATAAGTAAAATAAGATAAAAAATTTTTTTGTTCACAAGGACATTATTATTTGAGAAAGGAAAGGAGATAAAGGAAAAACGGCGACCTAGCAGAAGTTGAAATTCACCAGGCTTTGGGCCCAGGACACCCTCAGCAGCTCCTTAGAGGGACTCACTTGCCTCCCCTAAACCCTCACCCCTTCCCACCAACTTCTAGGCCCCAGCTCTGAGGCTCAGGTTTAGGAAGGTCAACCAGGAACTCTGCACAGCATTGCTGACAGAGTAACTTCTTTTTACAAATACAGACTCTAAAATAGAAAAACAAAGACGATTATCTTTGGCCCAAGAGGCTGTCCGGCAGAACACCCGAGCGCCCATTTCCCCAGCTCTCAGTTGACAAGCGTAAGCTCTCCGAAAGTCAGCGTCAGCCAGGCGCATGTAAATATTTGTTATTGCCATCTAACTGTTAGAATAGATTGTCCCTGTCATTTTGTAAATCATTTTGTTGCTCGGGTAATGCAAAATAGCTTTGACTTACAAAGACAGACGGGAGGGGGAGAAGAAGGAGAAAGATTCAGTAAAATGATCAGTCCGTAGCGGTGTAGCTCCTATTTTGACAAATAAAACGAAGCCAACACAGACCAGCTTCTAAAGGGGCAACCCAGTCTGAATACAACAAACCTCACCAAATCCGTTTCTAGAACAGCGCACTCAAGGTTACAGGCAAAGCCCTTGCTAGAGCAGACGCTGCTGCTTCAGAGGGAGCAGCCGCTGGGGAAGGTGACTCGAGGTATCCACGGATGTGGGCGCTCAAAGTCCAGAAGTTCAAAGGCATTGCCCAGCTGGCGGGCACCTCGGCAAATGGGGGGATCACACCCCCCCACGGAGGGTGCAGGATGTCCTTCTGCAGCATGTTTTCCCTAAAAGCCAACCCTGGGCACTCACAGTCACCAGCCTAAGCTGGTCCCACCTGTGGGGAAAATATCAAGGGGGAAATCAGGAAGTTCGTGGTGGAGGTCCTGGCCCCGCCCCATGTACTGCCTTACCTGCAAAATTATTATGCCTGCTTCTGTTTCGGTTGCATGAAGAGTAAATAAAATGATTTACAGATCCATGAATTAGCTGTCTTTGAACACTATTCTGCTGGCTTTCTTTCCTCCCTCTAAATTTCCTTTACGTCTCCTAGTCTTGCAGAATTTCCACAACTGCAACCCTAACTATGTTTCCTATGTGGTCACACAATTTTTTAAAACAAAATGTTTTCCCATTTTCTCTTCTTACCATCCATATACATACCCTCTAGTCAAAAACCAATAAAATCAATTGCAACGTTCCATTCATTCATTCGAAAAATATGCTTTGAATTTACTGGGTGCTAAGTGCTAGACCATTATCCCCCTTTCACTCAAGAGTTCTGCCAGCCTGGGAATTACATGACAAATCTCAGTTTTTGCCAGGCACGGTGGCTCACGCCTGTAATTCCAACACTTTCCGAGGCCAAGACGGGCAGATCACTTGAGGTCAGGAATTTGAGGCCAACATGGTGACGCCCCACCTCTACTAAAAAACAAAAATTAGCTGGGCATGGTGGGTGCCTGTAATCCCAGCTACTCAGGAGGCTGAGGCAGGAGAATTGCTTAAACCTGAGAGGCAGAGGTTGTCATCAGCCAAGACCTCGCCACTGCACTTCAGCCTGGGAGACAGAGCAAGACTCCGTCTTGAAAGAGAAAGAGAAAGAGAGACAGAGAGAGAAAGAGAGAAGAAAAGGAGGGAGGGAGGGAAGGAAGGAAGGAAGGAAGGAAGGAAGGAAGGAAGGAAGGAAGGAGAAAGAAAAAGAAAAAGAAGGAAAGAAAGAAAGAGAAAGAAAGAAAGAGAGAGAGAAAGAAAGAAAGGAAGAAAAGAGAGAGAAAGAGAAATCCCAGCTTTATTGGCTTTTTTTTTTTTTTTCCTGTGGTCGTTCTTGTTTTAAGACAGGGTCTCCCTCTGTTACCCAGGCTGGAATGCAGTGGCACAATCAGAGCTCACTAATACCTAGGCTTAATTGATCCTCCGCCCAAAGGATTTCCTTCCAATGGCTCCATGGTCTCCACTAATCCCGGCCAAAGACGGAGCGCTCTGGCTCTCTGTGCCTCTGCCCAAACTTTGCCCACATTTTTACTCCTGGCTGCCATCAGTTTCTTCTAATAGTCATCGATCGTTTCTTTTCTTTGGCTTTGTTTTAGTTTTTTGGTTGTTTTTTCTTTTTTTTTTTGAGACAGAGTTTCACTCTTGTCGCCCAAGCTGAAGTGCAGTGGTGCGATCTCAACTCCTTGCAACTTCCACCTCCCGGGTTCAAGCGATTCTCCTGCCTCAGCGTCCCAAGTAGCTGGGATTACAGTGCACACACCACCACACCTGGCTAATTTTTGTTAGAGATGGGGTTTTACCATGTTGGCCAGGCTGGTCTCGAACTTCTGACCTCAGGTGATCCGTCCACCGCAGTGTCCCAAAGTGCTGGGATTACAGGCATGAGCCACCATGCCCGGCCAGTTGTTTCTTTTTTTTTTTTTTTAGACAGAGTCTCGCTCTGTCCCAGGCACCAGGCTGGAGTGCAGTGGCACGATCTTGGCTCACTGCAACCTCTGCCTTCTGGGTTCAAGCAATTCTTCTGCCTCAGCCTCCTGCATAGCTGGGACTACGGGTATGTGCCACCATGCCCAGCCAAGTTTTTTTTTTTTTTTGTATTTTAATAGAGACAGGTTTTCACTATGTTGGCCATGATGGTCTTGATCTCCTGACCTCATGATCCACCCACCTTGGCCTCCCAAAGTGCTGGGATTCCAGGCATAAGCCACCATGCCTGGCCAAACCAATTGTTTCTATAAGAAAAATTATCAACAAGTTTCCACAGACTTGCCACACTTTGTGGCAAGACGATATAATGCCTGCTCTTGTGTAGGGCACCAAAAGTCAGTGACAGGATAGGCACATCAGAAGATAGTTCAAGATATAGTAACAGGCTGGCTGGGCTCACCACACCCTGCTCCCCTGGGTGCCTGGCAAACATGGCAGAGCCCCAACACAGAGCCTGGTGCCCAGGCTAGGCCATGAGGCCCTGCCCTCATTTGGGACTACTGATGGGGCTCCCTAAAGAGATGAAAATCCTGATCTCCAGTTAGGCACAGCTGGGTCCTCAGGCAGTAGCTGCAGTTCTGAGGGCGGCAGGGCTGGACCCAGTTCCCTGTGGGGGAAGAAATTCCCTCTCTCCATCGTGCTCTCTGGGCCTGCTCTCCTGGCGGGATGTTCTTGAGAGAGCTCCCAGGGCCACAGTGTACAATGGCACTGCTACTAGGTATGAAGACCCCAGTGGACAACCAACGGATTCCCCTTCACCATCCCTGTACCTTTAATGTCATAACCACCAAGGGATTTCCTCAGGGACAAGGGCTACTTCACTCCTACTCCCCGTCCCAGGGACATTCTCCTATTCAGCCAAACCTGAGGGATGGGAATATGGGTGGCCATTACTCAGCTCCCTTCCCCAGCGGTTCCCCACAGAGAATGGCCACGTCCCACCCACCCGGCCCCGTGCGCCTACTTCCCCATCACAGATCACGGAAGCCCCAGATTCATCAGGCAAATAGCCCTGGGAGTGTCACTGTCCTCCTGAGACAGGAGGGGTAGTTGGAATCCTGTCACTCACCAGAGAGAAGAGGGTTCACCAGGCAGAGGACACCAAGCTCATTCCCTTCCTCCGTCTTCATCTCCCGACTGCTCCATCGTCATCTTTCTCTCCATGGGGAGCGCCTTCTACCTTCCTCCTACCTCTCATCGCCTTCCTGAGTTCTAGTTCTTTCTTTTGGGTTGGCAGACACCAGAGGGCAACATAATCTCACCTACTTGCCAGTTCTCCCATTTCACCAGTAGAGGGAAGAATTTGAGAGAACCTACATCCACCAGGAGTGTGTGGAAATTGTTTTGAAATATGGCATTAGCCAGTGCAATAGAACAGCTCTCTCAAAGGCATCCCGTGCCAAGGCATTCTGTTCCCGTTGGTAAATAATCTGTTAGAAAACTGTTTAAATGCATATTAACTCACCAGAGCAAGACACTGGCAAAATTTCCCCTCAGGCTGTATTTTGCCGAGACAGCAGTTTCACATGGTAGAGGACCTGAGATTAAACTAACACGAGTCACATATTGTTCAAGGTGGTACTAACGCTCCGCCCCTCACTCACTGTTTAGTCTCTTGAGATCTGGTTCTTTTTTTTTTTTTTGGTTTGCAAATAGTTGGTAAGGCATCAAGCCCTGTCTCGTTGTTTTAGATACATGCCATTTCAGCAATATAGGTGCTTCCAGGGTGCATATGGGCTTACTTGGGCAAGTGCAGATCAGTGGCTCAGAACTGATAATGCATCAAGCAGCAGAGTCCTTGAGACACTAGGTGCCCAGGCAGCCCCTGTCAATCTTGGAAGTCCACGCAAGAGCACACCTCACCATGCGCTCCCCATTCCGCCATGCATACTGAGAAAATTAGAGAAGGGTCCCTCCTGGGGAAAAATGTTTGGAAGGAGGGATTCAGAAATAAAACTCGTGCCATTGAAGTGACGATTTACCAAATTATCATCCTGACCGAGTTAACATCAAGACCTTTAAAAAGTAGCCAACACCGAGCCAAGTGATCTGCCCAGCCATTGCAATGTGCTTGACTGTTTGGATCTAATTATCTGCCCTGGACATTTTCTGCCTGGTATCCCTAGCATTTGAACCACTTCCAAAGCCAGAGGTCTATGGAGACTTTGTTTTTTATTTTATTTTTATTTTTATTTTTATTTTTTCTTATTTATTTTTTTTTTTTTGAGACGGAGTTTCGCTCTTGTTACCCAGGCTGGAGTGCAATGGCGCAATCTCGGCTCACCGCAACCTCCACCTCCTGGGTTCAGGCAATTCTCCTGCCTCAGCCTCCTGAGTAGCTGGGATTACAGGCACGTGCCACCATGCCCAGCTAATTTTTTGTAGTTTTAGTAGAGACGGGGTTTCACCGTGTTGACCAGGATGGTCTCGATCTCTTGACCTCGTGATCCACCCGCCTCAGCCTCCCAAAGTGCTGGGATTACAGGCTTGAGCCACCGCGCCCGGCCTATGGAGACTTTGAATCCCTTAAAGTCTGTTATCGCTTCCTTCTTTAGACGGACTTTTTAAAGTTGCTGAATTTATTCATGTGAGCTGGCCTTCATTTCTTCATCAACACCCTTTCATTAATCATCTCAAACCAGAGTTCTTATCCTAAGATCCAAAAGTAGATGAGCATTTTGGCAGGGCGTGGTGGCTCATGCCTGTAATCCCAGTATTTTGGGAGGCTGAGGCAGGTGGATCACTTCAGTCAGGAGTTCAAGACCAGCCTGGCCAACATTGTGAAACTCCATCTCCACTAAAAATACAAAAATTAGCCAGGCATGATGGTACAATCCCAGCTACTCAGGAGGCTGAGGCATGAGAATCACTTGAACCTGGGAGGCAGAGGTTGCAGTGAGCTGACATCACACCACTGCACTCCAGCCTGAGTGACAGAGTGAGACTCTGTCTCAAAAAAATAATAAAAATAAAGACATAGATGAGCATTTTCATAAATCCCCTGAAACTGTTAGCACAATTGTATGTATGTGTCACATTTGTGGGCTTTCTGGGGAGAAGGCCCATAACTTTCAGCAGATTCTCAAAAGGCTCCATGACCCCACCTTTTCACTGTGTATTCCTGACATTGACTAGACCAGAACTTCCCACTCAGTGTGCAAGGATGGGCTCCAGGTATGTGCCTGAGCTGCTGATCCCTGCAGTCCTGGGGTCAGGAATGGCAGGGACTTCCAAGCTGGTCATCTCCTGCCAAGAGCCACCTAGTTGCCATCAAATATTATTTTCTCTGTGTGCTCACTAGAGTAAACTCCTCATTTCTAACCCCTCTGGCACCTTCTCTGTCTGGTTCTCTTCCCTCATCTCCATGACCTTCATTATCCAGTGGGAAGCTTGGCATTGGCCTGGCTGCCTTGAGTGTAATCTGCCCTTGGTATACTTTGCCAAGAAAGGACAGGTGTGGTGGTCTTCCCTTCCTAGAAATGCTGCTACCCTCATCTTGGGAATCTGCCTCACCTGCTGTATGGTGGTAAAAGAGACCAGCTCATTTCCTCAACTGGATTACCCCTCTCCCTCCAATCCCACACATCTGCCCATTTCCTGTGGTAGCTATCCTTTGCCCATGTGTCTAGAAGAATCTCTATGCCAGTTCCCTACACGGCTCCTAGCTTTGTTACAAATATTCCTCAGTGCTCTTTTTTTTTTTTTTTTGAGACGGAGTCTTGCTCTGTTCCCCAGGCTAGAATGCAACGGCATAATCTCAGCTCACCACAACCTCTGCCTCCTGGGTTCAAGCAATTCTCCTGCCTCAGCCTCCCTAGTAGCTGGGACTATAGGCACACACCACTATGCCTGGCTAATTTTTCTATTTTTAGTAGAGACAGGGTTTCACTGTATTGGCCAGGCTGGTCTCGAACTTCTGACCTTGTGATCTGCCTGCCTCGGCCTCCCAAAGTGCTGCCATTACAGGTGTGAGCCACCGCACCCAGCCTTCCTCAGTGCACTTTCATGTAGTGCCTCTTTCCAGCTAAGAAAGACACTTAAATCTTATGCAGAATCCACGTAGAGCCAAATTCAAACACAAATATGACAAACCAGCTGGGCACTGTGGCTCACACCTGTAATCTCAGCACTTTCAGAGGCCAAGGCAGGCGGATCACCTGAGGTCAGGAGTTTGAGACCAGCCTGGCCAACATGGCAAAACCCCGTCTCTACTAAAAATACAGAAATTAGCTGGGTGTGGTAGTGTTGCCTGTAATCCCAGCTACTCAGGAGGGGAGCTTGCAGACTCGCTTGAACCTGGGAGGCAGAGGTTGCAGTGAGCCAAGATCACACCACTGCACTCCAGCCTGGGCAACAGAGTGAGACTCAGTCTCAAACAAACAATGAACAAACAAAAAAACAAATCTGACAAACGGGGCAGGAAAATCCCCATGACTTCCTGGCTAATAGAGCACCCCAAAAATACTGTCACCTTCCAGTCCCTGCCCGACCTCCAAACACAGAGTCCCCATTTCCATGATCAGACAGGCCACCCAGGGTTAGTCTGATCACCAGATGCTCAGCTTATAGCATTTTACTATCAGCAATCCCATAATTTTGGCAAGCTGAAAAGCATGTCATTCATTTAATTATTCAGATTTGTATATGAATGACTTCAACAAAATATTGACAATTGTCTCCTGCACTTCAGCTGTCCATTCCAAAGGCTCCATCACTGAATTCTTCAGTATTCTTCTAACCCACATCACAATTTTGTGAGAAAAGGAAACTATCTTTCTTCATTTTTCCAGTAAACCAAGCTGATAACCCAAAATGTCAGTCGGGTTTCTAAACATCATCAAAACTTCCTTCCTTCCCACCTGAACAACCTGATTCTAGATGCAGCCCTGATCCATCACTTCCTAGTCAACACTTTCTTTCAAAAATATCTCACTGCCAAGAGAAAGAGGTTGCTGCTCAGCCATGAGGAACTTATAAGCACATGTTTCTTTCTTTTTTTTTTTTTTTTTTGACTGAGTCTTGCTCTCAGGCTGGAGTGCAATGTTGCAATGGCACAATCTCGACTCACTGCAATCTCTGCCTCCAGGGTTCAAGTGATTCTCCTGCCTTAGCCTCCTGAGCAGCTGAGACTATAGGCGCTCACCACCATGCCCAGCTAACTTTGTGTATTTTTAGTAGAGACGGGGTTTCATTGTGTTAGCCAGGATGGTCTCGATCTCTTGACTTCATGATCTGCCCACCTCGGCCTTCCAAAGTGCTGGGATTACAGGCAGAAGCCACTGCGCCCAGCCTAAGTGCATGTTTCTTAAATGTGTAAGTATAGTGTTACTAGGCAGGAGGCCGTGTGAAATAAAAGAAGAAATGTGAGGTTGAGAAGGTCGAGACTATGGGTCGAGAAGAGAAACCCAATGTTTGCGGATTTCACTTTGCTACCCAAGAAAAATCACAAGCCCACAAAGACATTTTATCTTAAAACCTACCACCACTAAGCCGGGCGTGGTGGCTTAGGCCTGTAATCCCAGCATTGTGGGAAGCCAAGGCGGGTGGATCACGAGGTCAAGAGATCGAGACCATCCTGGTCAACATGGTGAAACCCCATCTCTACTAAAAATACAAAAAATCAGCTGGGCATGGTGGTACATGCCTGTAATCCCAGCGACTCAGGAGGCTGAGGCAGGAGAATTGCCTGAACCCGGGAGGCGGAGGTTGCGGTGAGCCGAGATCGTGCCATTGCACTCCAGCCTGGGTAACAAGAGCGAAACTCCGTCTCCATAGAAAAAAAAAAAAAAAAAAAAAAAACCTACCACCACTAACTCTCAAATAGCATTAATTTTTCTTAGAATATTTCCAGCTGTCGTTAGAAAGGTCTTCCATCTGGGTGCTCCTTGAAAGCATGGCTGTCTATGTCACAGGGCATTGAAGAATATTTAGACCAAGATGAGCGACTTCCTTCCTAATGAAACTGACAACCAGACTGAATTCAGGATCACTTTACTCAAAGGATATAATCTCTGGTAAATCCTTTAAGAAAGCAGTCATATCACATCACATTTTTATGTAGTTTTGAAGCAGGAAGAAATATTTGAATAAATGCCTGAAAAATCACTCATGTTTAAAGCCTATTTTTAAGCCAATATCTGGAGTTACAAAAAACTGTAATAGGATCTTCCAAATTTTAAAAATATTAAATTTTCTTCATAGAACAACAAAATAATGTATAGATTTACAAGTTGCAAAACATTTTTAGTTTTTAAAATATTTGCCAAGTTGAAAGGAAATGAAAGGCTGAGCTCCTGTCTGCAGCCATTATTACAGAGTATTTCACTATGATTATTCCTAACCTTAAGCATGTACCAGCTTTCAAGGGAGAGAGGACAACATTTGGGAAAATATATACATATATACGGTAGAGATTTGTGGGATAAAAATAAACACTTCTATAAGCACACCTCAGAGCCAATGTCTTATTCTAGTCATATACTATTATATAAATATCATACTGATTTCACTTGATTGGATATCCAGACCCCAATTTTCAAGGGCCTGAAAAATTATATATTAATAATACTAACGATTAACAATCTTCCTTATTTTGTCAACGGAAACCATTTGCATTGAGATCCTGGTAATGTCTTCATTTCCTATCATTTTAATGGCAAAAGTTTGTCCACAGTGTAAATTTCCTTTTTCTTCAGTTTTTTTTTTTTTTGTTGTTTACTCATGAGTTTAAAAGTACAATATTGTAACACTGCATTTTCCTTTTGATTAGTCTAATTGCCAAAGCTGCTTTCATAGATACTTCTGTTATTTGACCTTCTCTCTTTTTTTTTTTTCTGAGATGGAGTTTCCCTCTGTTGCCCAGGCTAGAGTGCAGTGGCACAATCTCGGCTCACTGCAACCTCCACCTCCCAAGTTCAAGTTATTCTCCTGACTCAGCCTCCTGAGTAGCTGGGATTACAGGCTCTCGCGACCATGCCCAGCTAATTTGTATTTTTAGTAGAGATAGAATTTCACCATGTTGGCCAGGCTGGTCTCAAACTCCTGACTTCAGGTGATCCTCCCTCCTCGGCCTCCCAAAGTGCTGGGATTACAGGTGTGAGTCACCATGCCCAGCCCGTTTGGCCATCTCTAAGTAAATAAGAAGTGCTTCCTCCTTGACAATAACCTAAAACATTTTCAACACTGGGTTTTCCAAGCTTCATAACCACCAATTTGCAAATCCCCCAGCAATCCTGTGAAGAAAAATCCACAGGGACACACAGATAACAACAGCTATGGCATGAGACCCGGCATGACGGGGGTCTGCGGGAAACCCTGCTAATGGCTTTTCATTCAATGACATATTTTCCTCTTCAAACAGAAATGCACTGTAGGAAAATGAAGTCAAGAAATAATTCTGTGTATAAAATGGTATGATGGGTTCTTGGACTGTGGCAGGAGCAGAACTCCAATGATGTCATGTTGTTCCTGGGTTGAGTAAGCTGTGTGCCACCTCCTCTTTGAAGCCTTCCATGACCACCCTCCCCAGCCACTGCTTTGTGCTCTCACTGGACCCCGTCCAGCCTTTGCTTATAGAATCCAACACCTTAAAACTGTCCGCACTCACTGGCTTCTATATTTGCATCCCTGGCTATACAGCAAACCCCTCAAGAGTGGCAATGAGTGTCTCCGTCGCCAGTCACGGTCACTCCCCACCCACTGCCACCCTGGTTGCCCTTACAGAGAATGCACTCAATAAATGCTGAATGCACCAATGCTTGAGTTCTCCAGAATCCTTGTTTTATTCTCCGGACCCCATTTAGCACATTTAGCCTGGAGCTACTTGCCATTTCCAACAAGGATGAATCAAGCCTTTGGATTTTCTAACAAAGACGTGTGTGGTGGGAAGTGCAGGCCCCAACACCCAGAGCCAGGGAGGAAGCCAGGAGTGGAGAAGAGCGTGGGTATGCTCGGGAGAGGATGGAAAGTGGGCAGATGGGAGAAGCGAGGCTGAAGATGTCACTGGAGCGAGCCGGAGTCGTGCAAAGGTGTGGGGAAGCTACACCGGGATGGGAGAGGGCATGGGGGAAACGGTTGCAGCTGGTGCTTCAGGAACACAGGTGTGGGTCCTGAACAACCCATACCCGGGCTGTCTCGGGCCTTCCCTTGTCCCCCCGGCCTGCCTGGCCTATGCTGCAGGAACAAGCCTGCAGCTTCCGATCTCCTTGCCTTACCCAAACGTGCATGCCCTGTTCCGCCTTCCCAGGCTCCGTGCCAGGCGACAGCAGCCACTGTGCTCACACTCATGTGTCGTGTCTTTCCTCCCAGCTAACTTGTTTCCATGTTAACAGGTAACCTTCCTGCTGGGGATGTCAGGCACCATGCCAACCTGGGAACGACCACCTTTGGGGCCAGATGGACAATTTGGTGCCCATGCAATCCCACTGCCAAGGTTACCACCTGTCTCCAAATAGGGCCCACCCTACGGAGTGAAGAATCTAGTGAGCAACCACTTGGTCCTACACACTCTAAGTGTGAGCTCCTTAACGGAGAGACAATTCTTCACACTGGTGTCTTTTGTTTAGAGATGGACTCCTTAATGATGCCCTGACAACCAGTCTCCATCAATAAGATGCCATTTCACACCCATTCGGATGGATATTTTCAGAAAAATGAAAAATAAGCATTGGCAAGGATGTGGAGAAACTGGAACCCATGTGCACTACTGGCCAGAATATAAACTGGTGCAGCTAGGCAGGCACAGTGGTTCATGCCTGCAATCCCAGTGCTTTAGGAGGCCAAGGTGGGAGGATCACTGGAAGCCAGGAGTTCAAGACCAGCCTGGGCAGCATAGCAAGACCCCTGTCTCTACCAAAAAAAAAAAAAAAAAAAAAAAACTGCAGCTGCTATGGAAAACAGTATGGCAGATCCTCAGAAACATTAAACAGACAATTACCATATAATCCAGCAATTCTACGTCTGGGAATGTGCTCAAAATAACCAAAAGCAGGGACTTACACAGATACGTGTACACCCACGTTCATAGCGACATTCTTCACAGTAGCCAAAAGGTAGAAGCAACCCAGGTGCCCACTGTTGGATGAATGGGGAAACAAAATGTGGTTTATACATACAATGGAATATTATTCGGCCTTGAAAAGGAAGGAAGTTCTTTTTTTTTTTTTTTTTTTTTTTTTTTAGACGGAGTTTCACTCATGTTACCCAGGCTGGAGTGCAATGGCGCGATCTCGGCTCACCGCAACCTCCGCCTCCTGGGTTCAGGCAATTCTCCTCCTGAGTAGCTGGGATTACAGGCACGCACCACCATGCCCAGCTAATTTTTTGTATTTTTAGTAGAGACGGGGTTTCACCATGTTGACCAGGATGGTCTCGATCTCTTGACCTCGTGATCCACCCGCCTCGGCCTCCCAAAGTGCTGGGATTACAGGCGCGAGCCACCGCACCCGGCCAGGAAGGAAGTTCTGAGGCGCACTACAACACGGATGAGGCTTGAGGACATTATGCTACGAGAAACAAGCCAGGCACAAAAGGACACAGACGATATGGTCCGAGTTATATGAGGTAACTACAGTAGGCAGATTCATAGGGACAGAAAGCAAGATGGTAGTTTGCCAGGGGTGGGAGGAGGAATGAATGGGGAGTTGTTTAATGGAAACAGAGTTTCAGTTTGAGATCATAAAGTTCTAGGAACAGTGCGGATAGTTGCTCAACAGTGTGAATGCACGCAATGGCAATGAACTGTACTTTTAAAAATGGTTAAACTGGGTTTTGTTTGGGCATTGTTTGCTTGAGACAGAGTCTCACTCCATCACCCAGGCTGAACTACAGTGGTATGATCTCTGCTCACTGCAGCCTCAACTTCTAGGCTCAGGTGATCCTCCTGCCTCAGCCTCCAAAGTAGCTGGGACTACAGGTACACACTACCATGCCTAGATAATTTTTCTATTTTTTATAGAGATGGGGTTTCACCATGTTGCACGGGATGATCTCAGCCTCCCAGAGTCAAGTGAGTCACCTGCTTCGGCCTCCTAAAGTTCTGGGATTACAGGTATGAGCCACCACACCTGTCCTAAACTGGTGATTTTTATGTTATGCTTTTTTTTTTTTTTTTTTTTTTTGCGGGATGATCATGTTTCACTGTAGCCTCAACCTCCTAGGCTTGAGCGATCCTCCCACCCCCCCACCCCCCCACAGGCCCGGGCCCAAGGCCCGCACCACC
>NW_022437000.1:417154-443491 GCF_009761245.1 Sapajus apella
TTGTTTTGAGATAGGTTTTTTTTTTTTTTTCTTTTTTTTTTTTTGGGGGGATGATCCTGGCTTACTGTAGCCTCAACCTCCTAGGCTTGAGCGATCCTCCCACCTCAGCCTCCCAAGTAGCTGGGTCCACAGGCATGCACCACCATGCCTGGCTAATTTTTAAAAATTTTCTTAATGTCTCACTATGTTACCCAGGCTGATCTCAAACTTCTGGACTCCAGCAATCCTCCCACCTCAGTCTCCCAAAGTGCTAGGATTATAGGCATAAACCACCATGCCTAGCCTGTTACAAATATTTTATCATAATAAAAAAAAATTTAAACATCAATCCCCCTTCTTTGTACCCCTAAACCCAATTTGACTGTCCGTGCAACCCCCAGAGCAATCATCTGGGGCCTGACCCCCCACCTATCCACTCACAGCCCTCCACGTGCCCGGCCTGCCTCTGGCATGCAGCAGACGTCTCTGCCCCATGATTCTGGCCATCACAGCTGGGGCTGTTGCCCATCTCTGGAGGGTCGAAACCTCAGCCTTCCCCACAGACCTCACCGTAGCCTGGCCTCCTGCCTCTGTGGACTGCTTGTGCTCCAACTCCAGCCCCCAAAACCCAAGGGTAAACCTTATGAGGAGGATAAAGAGATACTCAAAACAATGTCCATCTTCATCCTCGGATAATGCCCTAGTCATGTGTTCAGTGCTTATTATGTCAGGCACTGCACAGAAACTCATTCCATTCTCACAACAATCCAACCAATTAGTTCCTATTGTTACCATCATCCCATTTTACAGATGAAAAACCCAAGGCTTGGGGACTCAGTAATTTGCCCGAAGTCCCAAAGCCAGGAAGGGGCAAGTTTGGGATATGAAACAAGCGTTCTCATTCACGGTCCATGTTCAGCTAGGATGCCGTATCAGGAGAAATCATTCGTAAAGTCAAATCCTGACGGCGTCATCTGGATGCTTGCCTCCACTGATGCTAACATGCATATTTAAGAGAAAAGAGAAAATGTTTGCTATACTCTGGCTGGTGCTCACTTCTGAAAAAGAGAGTGCAGAAGACCCAATGCAAACTAGAAGTCACAATCTATATAGAAATAACAAGTCTCCACGTGAGCAGATCATAATGGCCTGCTCTAGGAAATCCCAAGGCTATAGGCTCAAAGCTGACTATTTCCAAGTTCTGAACAACAGCTTTGTGGACCTGTTAAGCCTGAAACCCCAGTATCTCATTTGTGATCTTGGGAAAGCTTGTTAGAGGGTTTCCCTAGGAAAGCAGCAAGCACCACCCTACTCCAGTCTTTCCCAAACACAGATCAGCGTGACCAGCTGCGTCACCGGCGAGCTGGCAGCACACAGGTGTTGAATTTGGAATTTGATCGCTGCCTAAATTTCAAGGTCTCCCATCTGTGCACAAAGAGTACTCAATGGCCCCTGGCAGAAATTCTTAGAAAAACAACCCTCCCAGTTGCTGGAATTACAACCACTTTCACTCCCCGCCTCCCTGTCAGTGAAGCGGCTGTTTCGACTTGAATTACAGGGGTCCGTGTGGACTACCTGCGTTACCAATGCACCTGTGACAATGGACACTCTTTTGCTGGCCATCCGGTGTTATTTCAGAAACTGTTGGACAGATGGGCTCTGTTCCGAGTGGGGAAGAGAGGAATTTTTTTTTTTTTTTTTTTTTTTTTTTTTTTTTTTTTTTTGAGACGGAGTTTCACTCTTGTTACCCAGGCTGGAGTGCAATGGCGCAATCTCGGCTCACCGCAACCTCCGCCTCCTGGGTTCAGGCAATTCTCCTGCCTCAGCCTCCTGAGTAGCTGGGATTACAGGCATGCGCCACCATGCCCAGCTAATGTTTTGTATTTTTAGTAGAGGCGGGATTTCACCAGGTTGACCAGGATGGTCTCGATCTCTTGACCTCATGATCCACCCGCCTTGGCCTTCCAAAGTGCTGGGATTACAGGCTTGAGCCACCGCACCCAGCGAGGAAATGTTTTATAGGGCTGTCAGCTCACTGCACACAAAATGTCCTCTGCTGCTTTTCCAGGGTGGGGGCTGAATTGGGGCAGACGGCTTCTGGATCCTGAACAATGCTTTCTTCCCTGGTGTCGTCTCTGTGCTCTCTGGGCCTGGGCATCATTGTGGGGGTCTGGTTTTCTGCTGGGTCCCTGCACAGCCTACCTCTCTGCCACGTGCAGGGCATGTGTTTGCAGCTCCCGGCTGTTGGACACAGGACATCCCTTCTCCGGCTGACATAGCCCAGTGACTCAGGCAGGCCAGGTGAGGAAGCACAGAGCATTTGACAAGCAGAAACAACTGAATTCCTTTTGGAGGGATGAGGAAATGACATCCCAATGGGCTTGATCTCACCATTTGGTTTGGACTGGGGAGCCCCGGCGAGCTCACCATGGGAGGCCACCTGGATGTCATCCTAGCCAGCCACCATCATTAATTCTTAGCAGAAGAGGAGCCAGGCAGGTGTTTGGGGAGTGGCAGGAAAAGGTATAAGGAGATGATTCTTTTGAGACCATACTGGACGTGAAAAAAATAAATCATTCAAACCAAAGGCTTGAAGGGAGCGGCAGTCTCATTTGTAGTCAGGAGCATGGGCTTTGGATTCAGACAGAACTGTGTTCAGATCCCAGCTCGCCACTCATGCTGTGGCCAAGCTATGTGGCTAAGCCTCTGTTGCCATTTCTGCAAAATGGGGGCAAAAACAAGACTCCTCCCTGAATAGATGATTGTATATAGCACACGTATGTATAAAGCCTGGCATAAACAATTAATGATAGGTATTAATCATAATAGTATTTTTTAATAGAGTCTCACTCTGTCACCCAGACTGGAGTGCAGTGGCATGACTGTAGCTCACTGCAGGCTCCAACTCCTGAACTCAAGCAATCCTCCCACCTCAGCCTCCCAAAGTGCTGAGATTACAGGCATAAATCACCATGTTTGGCCAATAATAATACACTTTGTTACTCTATTTTTGAGATGGGGTTTCCCTCTGTCACCCAGGTTGGAGTGCAGTGGCATGATCATGGCTCCCGCAGCCTCAGCCTCCTAGGCTTAAGTGATCCTCCTACCCCAGCTGCCCCAGCCTCCCAAGTAGCTGGGACCAAGTAGCATGCCACCACGTCCAGCTCATTTTTTGTATTTTTGGTAGAGATGGGGTTTCACCATGTTGCCCAGGCTGGTTTTGAACTCCTAAGCTCAAGCAATCCTCCCACCTCAGCCTCCCAAAGTGTCAGAATTACAGGCATGAGCCACCACACCCAGCCCGATAATAGTATATTTTATTTATTTATTTATTTATTTATTTATTTATTTATTTATTTTTGAGACAGGATCTTGCACTGTCGCCCAGGCTGGAGTGCAGTGGTGCCATCTCAGATCACTGCAACCTCCGCCTCCCAGGTTCAGGCAATTCTTCTGCCTTAGCTTCCCAAGTAGCTGGGACTACAGGCGCCTGCCACCAATCTGGCTAATTTTTGTATTTTTAGTCCATACGGGATTTTGCCATGTTGGCTAGGCTGATCTCGAACTTCTGACCTCAAGTGATCCACCCACCTCAGCCTCCCAAAGAGCTGGGATTACAGGTGTGAGCCACTGTGCCCAGCCTAATGGTACATTTTAAATAGAAGGAAATGAACTTTTCGTTTGTCCATTGTGCAGATAGGTAACACCGGATTCACACTGCCATAACAAACCTAGCTCCTAAAACAGTGTGGAATCAAAACAAAATACAGGAGGAGTAAGTCCAAGTCCACGCTGAACAGCATGGTGTCGATAGGTAATAACAATCACGGTAGTCCTAAAAATCACTAAGAGAGTAGATTTCAAGTGTTCTTGCCACAAAAGCTGATCGGTAGGTATAGTAATTTGTATGTTAATTAGCTGATGTAACCATTCCTCAATGTATATGTATTTCAGAACATCATGCTGTCCACATGAATATATACAATTTCTGTCAAAAATAATTTTTTAAAGAACAAAACTCGATGACACTTACGGCCTCAAAACATACTCACCAAGACCCCCACAACTGTGACCACCTGCATCTGAATACAGGTACCTGTGACACAAGATGTGATAGAGAACCACCTAGGACTGCAGGGTGCCAGGGCCTCAGCAGACTTATATAAATATATATATATATATATATATATGTATATTTATATTTCTTTTTTGAGATAGCTGTCACCCAGGCTGCTGCTAATTTTTCTTTTTTCTATTTTTTGAGACAGAGTCTCGCTGTGTTACCATGCTGGAGTGCAGTGGTGTGATCTCACCTCACTGCAGCCTCCACCTCTCAGGTTCAAGCGATTCTCCTGCCTCAGCCTCCTGAGCAGCTGGGATTACAGGCACGTACCACCATGCCTGGCTAATTTTTGTATTTTTATAGTAGAGATGGGGTTTCACCATGTTGGCCAGGATGGTCTCCATCTCTTGACCTCGTGATCTGCCTGCCTTGGCCTCCCAAAGTGCTGGGATTACAGCTGTGAGCCACTGCACCCAGCCCCTCCTCCTTTTTTTTTTGTCAATTTTTTTGAGAAACAGGGTCTGCTTATGTTGCCAGGCTGATCTCAAACTCCTGGCCTCAAGGGATCTTCCTGCCTCAGCTTCGCAAAGTACTGGGATTATAGTATTGAGCCACCGCACCTGGCCTCTACCAGATTTTGTATTCTGAATCAGACCTTAGGGAATGCTGCCTTGCCTAATGCAGAGCACCTTTTTTTTTTTTTTTTTTTTTTTTGAGATGGGATCTTGCTCTGTCACCCAGTGGCTCAATCTCAGCTCACTGCAACCTCTGCCTCCCAGGTTCAAGCTATTCTCGTGCCTCATCATCCCAAGTAGCTGGGACTACAGTCGACTACCATCACACCCAGTGGATTTTTATATTTTTAGTAGAGATGGAGTTTCACCATATTGCCCAGGCTGGTCTTGAACTCCTGACCTCAGGTGATCCACCCACCTTGGTCTCCCAAAGTGTTGGGATTACAGGTGTGAGCCACCGGGCCTGGCCTTAATGCAGAACACTATTAAGCACGTGTCCCCACGTCATTTGCCTGACCTATACGGCATCTCCATGCCCTATGCATGCATCTTTAACTACCGTGTTTTCGATATTTCATCCCAAGAACCAACTGGACTGGATATTGTGAAATATTCACTTGGAACAAATAACAGATATAATACGCTACATCAAATATAAGGCGCACTCGTCCCTCGCAGCAATGAGCTCCACTTGTGAACTACACCCACTGACGACCTTTGGTTCCACTTGGACACCTAAAGTCAGCCTATCAGAACCCCCACCTCGCCTCCTCCTCTCACAGGAGGACAGGGAGGAACGACTTGTCCACTCCAGCAATGGAAACCGGTACATCAGCCAGTGAGCCATGGATGGACACTTTAGAAGCAACATGGATAATGAGACCCGCCGGGTCTGGACAGCAGGAGCCCACAACTCACTGTTGTATTTTCTGTAGAGACGAGGTCTCGCTGTGGTGCCCAGGCTGGTCTCAAACTCCTGAGCTCAAGTGATCTGCCCGCCTCAACTCCCAAAGTGCTGGGATTACAGGCCTGGGCTACCACGCCCAGCCCGCATTTCTTTCTTAATGACAAAAAGAAAGCGGGTGTGCAGTATGGCATTCTCCGTGCCAGGGTGTGCCAGCCAACCTCAGAGCTCACCTTCCTTCCCGGGCCCTCGTCGGCACCAGCTCAGTCTGCACCACTGCCACCCTCATCTGCTTTGGCAGCCCCACACCCAGGGAGAATTCGAATCCTGCCCTGCACCCGGGTAACTAGGAGTACACTCAACCCGGAGTCTCCAGCTTCCTCTTCCAATCCCTCTAACCCCATTGACTATTTATAGACACCAGGCAACAGCAAGCTATTTGAAGACGCAGGACAGCAGAAATTCTAAGGGCTGCTGTTTCCTCCTGCCTTCCCGAGAGCTGTCTTCCAGAACTTCAAGCAAGAGAATTATTGAAACACATCTCACTGATTTATTATTAATTGTCTCCTGGGCAGGCACAGGAATAACCAAGCAGAGAAGGCAGGCATCACTTTGTGGTCACTGGAAAACTTTCATGCATCTGCCCAGGTCCCAACTTTATGCCACAAACTAGGGAACCAAAATGAGAAAACAAAAGTCCTAAAGTGTAGCGGCGCAAGGAGAGAAAGGGCCTTCCGCGACAGGGGCGCCGGGGTGGCGGCGAGGAGGTCTGCTCAGAACGAAGCCAAGGTCTGCCGTCGGGCGTGGGGGCCAGAAAACTCTCACCAGTCCACATGAATGACAGCCCACCAGCAGAAAGACGAACACAGCTCTCGGCCCAGGAAACAGTGGCGGGGATGACCAAGACAAGCAGACTCTTATCCTTTGGGCAGAGGCAAAGTGACACACTTGTGCGAAAACATGACTGGGCAGCCAGGATGTTGCCACCGCCAGCAAGGCCATCAGAACCACCCATCCATGGGAGAAAACAACACATCTTGCGGAAGAAAAATCAGCATATGCATGCATACATACACACACAGAGAGAGCACACACACAGACACACACACACACACACGCACCATGAGAAAAGAAAAATGGCAGCTTGCTGCCTGACAACCCCCAAATAAGGGTGAAACGATGCCTCCTGCTACCAGAGCTAGGAGGCCTCTTCCCCAAGACCCATTGGTTGTGGGCTGATTTCTATTTCCTGGCGCAATTTATTTGGGAGAAAAGGCCTTTCATCGTCGCTACCCTAGGAATTAGCCAGAACCATACAGACAATAATGAGCAATACAAACCTGATTCTGCAGAATCTGGAAAACGCCCCTAAGCTGTCACTCAGAATTTCCTTCCTGCTCAGCCAGAATCCTCCACCTTTTGTTGGAGCGAGGATGAGCCGCTTCTTAAGGCGAGGGATTCAATCCAACAGGAGACCAAGCAAGCGTCTCACGCCCCGAGAAACGCGCAGGTGTGTTCGGGCGGCATGCCTTCCACGTGTACTGCGGGAGGGTTGTTGTTTTTCTCTGCGGCAGACACGGCCCAGGTGCTTGCGTTTTTCTGCTAACGCCTGCTCTCCCACATCACTCATACTTTGCCTGACCTGTGTGTGAAAGGCAGTAGCACCCCCTCAGGGAACCTGTCAAGCCCAGGCACTTTCAGACCACTGGATAGACATGAGATAAATCAAATATTCGGAAATAAAAAACATTTGCGGTCTCCACACTAAGTTAGCATCAATGGGGTGACCTCCTGGGAGACAGGGACCACCTGGTTGCCTAAGGATGGGTGATGAACAAGCCCAGGTCGGAATCAGAGCAAGTCCAAAATCCTACTCTGATCAGTGGTGGGATGGTGCCTGTGAATACATACTGCACTCCAGCCTGGACAACAGAGTAAGACCCTGTCTCTTAAATTTAAAAATAATAATAGGCCAGGCACTGTGGCTCACACCTGTAATCCCAGCACTTTGGGAGGCCAAGGTGGGTGGATCATGAGGTCAAGAGATCAAGACTATCCTGGTCAACATGGTGAAACCCCATCTCTGCTAAAATACAAAAATTAGTCAGGCGTGGGGGCACATGCCTGTAATCCCAGCTACTCAGGAGGCTGAGGCAGGAGAATCACTTGAACCCAGGAGGCAGAGGTTGCAGTGAGCCAAGATCACACTGCTGCACTCCAGCCTAGTGACAGAGTGAGACTCCGTCTCAAAAATAAATAAATAATAATAGGCCAGGTCCGGCCTGAATGCTAATGTTTTTTTAAAGAGACACAGTTTGGCAGGGCACGGTGGCTCACACCTATAATCCCAGCACTTTAGGAGGCTGAGGCAGGCGGATCATCTGAGGTCAGGAGTTGAAGAAAAATTAGCCAAGCATGGTGGCAGGTGCCTGTAATCCCAGCTACTTGGGCGGCTGAGGCATGAGAATTGCTTAAACCTGGGAGCTGGAGGTTGCAGTGAGCCAAGATTCTGCCACTGCACTCCAATCCAGGTGACAATGTGAGACTCCATCTCAAAAAATAAAAAAATGAAAAAAAAAAGACACAGAGTTCAGCCATAAAAGAGGAGATCCTGCCATTTGCAACAATTTGGAGGACATTATGTTAAGTGAAACAAGCCAGACACAGAAAGACAACTACTGTATGATCTTCCTCATATGTGGGAGCTAAAGAAGTTGAAATCATGGAAGCAAAGAGGAGAACGGTGGTTGCCAGGGGATATGCGATGGGGAAAACGTTGGCCAAAGGGTACAAACTTTCAGTTATGGAAGATCCTAAGTTCTGAGGTAGACTCTAATGAACAGCATGAGTGGCCATGGATGTGTTCATTCATTTGGTTGTGGTCATCAATACACAATGTATACATATATCAAATTGTTACAGTGTACATCTTGAAGGTATGCAACCTTTATCTGACAATTTTTTTTTTGAGATGGAGTCTCGCTCTGTCGCCCAGGCTGGAGGGCAATGGTGCCATCTGGGCTTAGTGCAAACTCTGTCTCCTGGTTCAAGTGATTCTCCTGTCTCAGCCTCCTGAGTAGCTGGGATTACAGGTACATGCCACCATGTGGCTAATTTATTTGTATTTTTAGTAGAGACCGGGTTTCACCATGTTGGTCAGGCTGGTCTCAAACTCCTGACCTCGTGATCCATCTGCCTCAGCCTCCCAAAGTGCTGTGATTACAGGTGTGAGCCACCATGCCCAGCCAATATTTTTATTTCTTTATTTTGAGACAAGAATCGTACTCTGTCACCCAGGCTAGAGTGCAGTGGTGTGATTCTGCCTCACTGGGCAACATGGCAAAACCCCACCACACACACAAACAAATAGAAAAATTAGCTGGACATGATAGTGTGCTCCTGTAGTCCCAGGTACTCGGGAGGCTGAGGTGGGAGGATCACTTAAGCCCAGGAGGCAAAGTTTGCAGTGAGCCAAGATCATGCCACTACACTCGAGCCTGTGCAACAGAGTGAGACTGTGTCTCCAGGAGAGAAAAAAATGTTAATATTTTTTAAAAATAACATGGGCCAGACACAGTAGCTCACATCTATAATCTCAGCAATTTGGAAGGTTAAGGCGGGCAGATCACTTGAGCTCAGGAGTTGGAGACCAGCCTGGGCAACATGGTGAAACCCCATATCTACAAAATATATACAAAAATTAGCCAGGCATGGTGATGCATGCCTGTAGTTCCAGCTGCTTAGAGGCTGAGGTAGGATGATCACTTGAGCCTGGGAGTCAGGTTGCAGTAAGCCAAGATCACGCCACTGCACTACAGCCTGGTGACAGAATGAGACCCTGTCTCAAAAAAAAAAAGAAAAAGAAAAAGGAAAAAAGTAAAAAATGATGACCACATGAGAACAAGAGTGGAAAGATGTGGAAATCGTTGGGGGCTGTATTAGTCCATTCTCACAGTGCTATAAAGAAATACCCAAGACCGGGTAATTTATAAAGGAAAGAGGTTTAATTGACTCAGCTTCACACAGCTGGGAGGCCTCAGGAGACTTACAATCATGGCAGAAGGTGAAGGGGAAGCAAGGACCTTCTTTAGAAGACAGCAGGACAGAGAGAAGTGAGAGCACAGGGAAAAAAACTACCACTTTTAAAGCCATCAGGTCTCGTGAGAACTCACTATCACGAGAACAGCATGGGGGAAACCACCCCGTGATCCATCACCTTCCTCCGTTGAAACGTGGGATTACAGGTCCCTCTCTCGATATGTGGGAATTACGATTCAAGATGAGATTGAGGGGGGGACACAGAGCCAAACCATATCAGGGACATTTTGCTTGTTTTTTCCATAAACAGTTTTGACAGCAAACTCAGGGGTACTTTAATAAAAAGGGAATTCAGGCCGGGTGCGGTGGCTCAAGCCTGTAATCCCAGCACTTTGGGAGGCCGAGGCGGGTGGATCACGAGGTCAAGAGATCGAGACCATCCTGGTCAACATGGTGAAACCCCGTCTCTACTAAAAATACAAAAAAATAGCTGGGCACGGTGGCACGTGCCTGTAATCCCAGCTACTCAGGAGGCTAAGGCAGGAGAATTGCCTGAACCCAGGAGGTGGAGGTTGCGGTGAGCCGAGATCGCGCCATTGCACTCCAGCCTGGGTAACAAGAGCGAAACTCCGTCCCAAAAATAAAAATAAATAAAAAATAAATAAATAAAAAGGGAATTCTAAAGAAAGGCTGTTATCACTAGCAATGTCCTCATAAATAAAGTGGTTTTGCCAATAGATGACTGTTGCCTGGTTCTCCCAAAACCACTGCCCTCCACCACAGAATCACTGATCAGACATGTTCAGGGACAGGAGGAGAGGAGGCAAGAAAGAGGATGGCATATACTAAAGCCTTACAGGTGGCACCAGGTGTTTCCCATGAATGTCTACCTTTCATACAGCAGGTGGCTATTTATTATAGCCTTTTTTTCTTTCTGAGACAAAGTTTAACTCTGTTGCCCAGGCTGGAGTGCAGTGGCGCTCACTGCAACCTCTGTCTCCCCGGTTCAAGTAATTCTCCTGCCTCAGCCTCCTGAGTAGCTGGGATCACAGGTGTGCAGCACCACCCCCAGCTGATTTTTGTATCTTTAGTAGAGATGAGGTTTCGCCATTTGGCCAGGCTGTTGTCAAGCTCCTGATCTCAAGTGATCCACCTGCCTCAGCCTCTCAAAGTGCTGGGATTAAAGAGGTGAGCCACTGTGCCCAGTTATTAAACAATGAAGAAACAGAGGCTCACAGAGAGCAAATACCTTGTCCAAGGTCATGTGATGAAGACCTGATTTGTCTGTCTCCAGGGTCCATGCTTTGTGCAAACTCATTTTCTCCCTCAACCTACAAAACCACAAAAGTGACAGCCAATGTTTTAGAACGCTAAAGTAGACAGAATTTTTCTACCCCCTGTTTGAATGTTTGACTGCAATATAACCAGGTTGGAAAAGTGACCTCAAATGTATTCTCAGAGCTGAGATCCACCTGCCACCCTTGAATGCTGTGGAAATGGGCCACGGGTTGCCAAGGCCCTGAGCACCCCCCAACCATTGGGGTGGCCAGGGTGCAGGTGGGGACACTGGAATCCCTGGGGCCACACCCCTCAGAGTGTGAGCAGCTTTGTCATTTCCCTGTGGTGCCAGAAAGCATCACTTCTGTGGGTGCCTCAGATGACAAACGCTGGGGAGCAGTCTGCCTTGGGCTCCAAAGTGAACTGCCCAGATGAAAATGCCAACGCCAGCACTTCATAGCCACACCAGCTCCTCTGTGCACCTCGGTTTCTTCATCTATAAAATGCGAATGAAAATAGAATTTACCTCATGGAGTATTTGTGAGAATTAAATAAGAAAACATAAGGCCTGGGACAATGGCTCACACCTGTCATCCCAGCACTTTGGGAGGCTGAAGCAGGAAGGTTGCTTGAGGCCAGAAATTAGAGGCTGTAGTGAGCTATGATTGTGCCACTGCACTCCAGCCTGGACAAAAGGGCGAGACCTCGTTTCTAAACATAAATGAATAAATTTTTAAGATAAAATGTTAAAATTACGCATACACAGTGGCACGAACCTGTAATCACAACTACTCAGGAGTGAGGTGGGAGGATCACTTGAGCCCAGGAGTTCAAGGCTGCGGTGAGTCATGATCACACCACTGCACTCCAGCCTGGGTGACAGAGTGAGGCCCTATATCTGAAAGGGGAAAAGATAAAACACACAGGGCTCTCATACTTTCCAGTAACTGTCACTCAACAATCATCAGCTGAGCCAATGGGGACAGCCACACAGCTATGCATGACACAACTCTAAGGCACCATTCATATATTTGACTGTGCCATGAACAGCCCCCCCTGGAATTGTGCAACTGCATCATTGACCATTAGCTTTGTGGGTTTTTTTTTTTTTTTCTCCGAGACAGAGTTTTACTCTTGTCGCCAGGCTGGGGTGCAGTGGGGTGAGCTCCACTCACTGCAACCTCCACTTCCCGGTTCGAGCGATTCTCCTGCCTCAGCCTCCTGACTAGCTGGGAATACAGGCGCCTGCCACTACACCCAGCTAATTTTTTGTATTTTTATTAGAGATAGCATTTCACTCTGTTGGCCAGGCTGGTCTTGAATGCCTGACCTCGTGATCCACCCGCCTTGGTCTCTCAAAGTGCTGGGATTATAGGTGTGAGCCACCACTCCCGGTTCTAGCTTTGTGTTTTAACAAAGTGCCCTTCACAGGTAAGCTGTGACTTACTTCTCCTGCCTCGTTACCTGCCGTTAGCTCCCCAATCTTCAGCCCAGTAAACCAGTCGCTCTGCGCTCAAACATGAGGACCCATTCATGGACAAGCCCTTGATCTTCACACGTGCTCCTTCTGCCTGGACGTTCCTCTGACTCCTACCTGGTACCCCTTATTTGCTGTTATTCATATTTTAAGACGCCTAAAAGTCACCAGGTCTCAGAAGCTTTCTTGCAAGCAGGGTTGCTCCGTCCTCACTGTTCTAGAGCACTTCTAAATATTAGAAACGGAGCGTGGTTTTGTGCGGCTCACACAGTTCATCTGTGTACAAGCCTCGTTTGCTGAGCTAACTGTGAGTTCCTTGTGATGGGATGGAATCTTATTCCTCTTGGCATGAGCTTGGGCTGCTTGTGCTTGTGAGAATCACACATGCCGAAGACAGGTCTGTGTAGGACTTAATATCATCAAAGACGGCCTGGAGCTTGGCAAAGTGACCCCCACCTGTAAAAACAGCACTTTGGGTGACTGAGGCAGCAGGATCACTTGAGGCCCGAAGTTTGAGACCAGGCTGGGCAACACAGTGAGACCCAATCTCTACTATTAAAAAAAAAAAAAAAAAAAAAAAAAAAAAAAGGCCCAGCCCCAACGAGCTTAGCTGCTGGGCAGAAAAAATAAAATAAAAATAATTTAAAAAAAAATTAAAAGGAAGTTCAGAATACCAGGCATCCAGACCAACTTGAGGATCCAGAAAATACCCTTGCCCACATCTGAGTACATCTTGGTACCCTGAGGATGGTAGTAAACACACCAGAGGTGACGGGGCCTCTGAAAGAGTGGGACGTTAGCCTATGTTCCCCGACATAACCAGGACAGCCAACTGTTAACGGTCATCTACACTGGGCTTTGACATGTGAGAGTAAACACCAGGAAATGTAGCCCAGTTTATCTTTTGAAACTCCCCCCCGTCATGCAATTTGAATCTTACGTCTCTAAGCTTGGTTTCAAACTAAATATCGAAAGTCTTCACTTCTGTCCTCTCCCTGACAGTTCTTCAATACATTGTATTAAAAACTCTGCAAGGACCAAAAAAAAAAAAAAAATGCACTTTCAAGTGATGTTCAGGAGCTCACCACCCCTTGAGGTTCTTCATTTCTGAATCTCTTGGATGCCTCATAAGACAAAGGCGAAAAGTGCCAAATTGCGTCGCTTTTCTGCTAAGTACTTAGAATGGATTCCTCTGTCTTATGGAGAAAACAATACAGACCCAGATGTCTGACAGTAGTCACATGATTCATACCTAATGCCAATGGGCCACTCCATGTATCTACACAAACTATCACACACAACGCATGCCATTTCCATGCACAGTAATTACAGCAAATTACGGTATTTCTCTTTCCCAAAATACCCTCTCCTTACCTGCCTACCCCACCACATTGGGGAGCAACAGGACATGAATCTAATAGAAACTGTTTCCCTTTGTTCTTCTTTGGGTTATGTAAACAAGCTACAACTCAGGAGCAGGATTTCTGGGTTATTCAAATACTTCTCTTGCAACTTCATTCATTCATTTAATATTCATTGAGAATCTACTATGTATCCTACAAAATCACTGATGAAAGAAATCCCTGCTTAGCCTCTGGGTCAGGACTTCTCAACCTCTGCACTGTTGATGTTTGGGGTGGGGGTGGTGTGCTCTGTGGGGTGCTCAGAACCACCTCTGGCCTACCCCCTGGAGGACCTCCATCTACCAGAGATACCAGCAGCACCTCCACCCAGGCGTGATAACCAAAAATGTCTCCAGAAGACAGTAAAAAGATCAGCAGTTGTCCAGACTCGGTGGCTCACACCTGTAACCCCAGCATTTTGAGAGGCCAATGCGGGCGCATTGCCTGAGCCCAAGAACTCAAGACCAGCCTGGGCAACATGGCAAGACCCCATCTCTACAAAAAATATTTTTAAAAAAATTAGCTATGCGTGTTGCCGCATGCCTGTAGTCTTAGCTACTCAGGAGCCTAAGGTGGGAGGATCGCTTGAGCCCAGGAGTTCCACGCTGCAGTGAGCCGTGGTTGTGCCTGTGCACTCCAGCCTGGGTGACAGAATGAGACCCTGTCTCAAAAAAGATCAATGGTTGCCAAGCGTTGGGGATAGGAGGGACGAATAGGCAGAGCACAGAGGATGTTTAGAGTTTTGAAACTATTCCGAATCGTGCTATACTGGTAGATACACGTGACTTGTGTCTAACTGCTGAAACCCAGAGAATGTACGGCACCAAGAGTCAGCCCGAATGCAAACTGTGCTCTGTGGGTGACAGCAATATGTCAGCACAGCTTCATCAGTTGTAACAAATGCCCTACTCTGGTGGGGATGCTCACAGTGGGAGGTGGGGGGTATATGGGAACTCTCTGTACCTTCAGCTCAACTTTGCTGTGAACTGCTCTCCATAAAGTCTATTTTTTTTAATTATACTTTAAGTTCTGGGATACATGTGCAGAACGTGCAGGTTTGTTACATAGGTTTGTCATGTGCCTTGGTGGTTTGCTGCACCCATTAACCTGTCATTTTTTAAAGGATTAATTTTAAGTGGGCCAGGTGCGGTGGCTCACGCCTGTAATCCCAGCCCTGTGGGAGGCTGAGGTGGCTGAATCACGAGGTCAGGAGCTCGAGACCAGCCTGGCCAATATGGTGAAACCCCATCTCTACTAAAAATACAAAAAAATTAGCTGGGCATGATGGTGGGCACCTGTTGTTCCAGCTGCTGCGAGGCTGAGGCAGGAGAACTGCTTGAATTCCTCGGGAGGCTCAGGCAGAGGTTGTAGTGAGCTGAGATCGCACCACTGCACTCCAGCCTGGGCAACAGAGCGAGACTGAATAGACATTATTCTGCTCACAACAACTACATTTTTAAAACTGTGGGAAAATATACACAATATAAACTGACCATGTTAACCGCCTCAGGCACACATTTCTGTGGCATCAAGCACATTCACAGTGTTGTAGGGCCATCGCCACCAGCCATCCCCGGAACATTTTTGCCACCCCAAACTGCAACACTGAGTCCATTAAACAATCACTTCCGGCCGGGCGCGGTGGCTCAAGCCTGTAATCCCAGCACTTTGGGAGGCTGAGGCGGGTGGATCACGAGGTCAAGAAATCGAGACCATCCTGGTCAACATGGTGAAACCCCGTCTCTACTAAAAATACAAAAAATCAGCTGGGCATGGTGGCGTGTGCCTGTAATCCCAGCTACTCAGGAGGCTGAGGCAGGAGAATTGCCTGAACCCAGGAGGCGGAGGTTGCGGTGAGCCGAGATCGCGCCATTGCACTCCAGCCTGGGTAACAAGAGCGAAACTCCGTCTCAAAAAAAAAAAAAAAAAAAAAAAATCACTTCCCACTCCCCCCGTTCCTCAGACCCTGGAAACCCTATTCTACTTTCTGTTTCCATGACGTCGCCTACTCTAGGCACCTCAGATAAGTGGACTCATACAATATTTATCTGTTTTCTTGTGACCAGCTTATTTCACCTAGTATAACGTCCTCAGGGTTCACCCGTGTTGCAGCGTGTGTCAGAACCAGAATCTTTTCTGAGGCTGGATAATACTCCATTGCATGTGGATAGACCACAGTTTGCTTCTCGGTTCATCCACTGATGCACACGTGGGTTGCTTCGTCCTTGGCTGTTGTGAATAGTGCTGCAATGAGCATGAGTATGCAATTGTCTGTTGGAGGCCCAGCTTTCTTTTTTTGAGACAGGGTCTCATTCTGTCATCCAGGCTGAAGTACAGTGGTGTGATGATAGCTCACTGCAGCCTTGACCTCCCGGGCTCAAGCAATCCCTGCTGCCTTTGCAACTAGGCCTGGCCATGCCTCCCAATTCCAGTCAAGGAACACAGAGAGAAAATGTCTAGCAGAGGCTGCTTTTCTTAAAACAATTTTTCTTTTTTTGAGACCGGGTATCACTCTGTCGTCCAGGCTGGAGTGCAGCGGTGTGATCTGGGCTCACTGCAGCCTCCTTCTCCCAGGTTCAAGTGATTCTCCCACCTCAGCCTCCTGAGAAGCTGGGACTATAGGCATGTGTCACCACACCTGGCTCTTTTTTTTTTTTTTTTTTTTTTTTGTATTTTTAGTACAGATGGGGTTTCACCATGTTGGTCAGGCTGGTCTCGAACTCTTGGCCTCAAGTGATCCACCCCGCCTCCCAAAGTGCTGGGATTACAGGCGTGAGGCACTGCATCCTGCCTTTTACTTCAGTTTTTGAATAGGAAAGCATACATGATTTCAAAGCCCCAAGTATGAAATGAGGTACATGTGCAGTTGTCCCGCTTTCCCTCATCCCTTCTTCTACCTGCCTCGCTCCTCTTCCAGCTTCACTTAAAAGCAAATGTTCGCTTTTTTGTCTGCTCGTTTCCCTTGTGTGTGTCTATTTCCTTGCTTCTTTTCTTACCTCTGAGGCTCCTTATCGATATAGCTATATACTCTGTGTTGTTCTTGTTCTTTTTTACTTAATATTCTTGAATCTTGGAGCTCACTCCATACCTGTATGCACAGTGCTTCTTATTTCTATTTTACTGCACGGTATTTGGGGTTTTTTAGTTTTTTTTTTTTTTTTTTTTTTGAGACAGGGTCTCTCTCTTCACCCATTCATAGTCCCACTATGTTCCTCTAGCTAGTCTCAAAGAACTCCTGGGCTCAAACAATCCTCCAGTGTTGGCCTTCCAGGCACTGGGATTACAGGCATGAGTCACACACCTGGCCTCCCTGTGCAGTATCTGATTGTGCAGCTATATTACAGAGGATCCAAACAGTGCCTTGTTGATGAATACTTGGGTTACTTCCAATGTCTTATGATCACAAATAATGCCACAGTGAAGAATGTTGTGCATCCGCCAGTTTACATTTATGCCTGATACCACTGGGGATAGACTTCTAGAAGCAGGATTGCCAGGTTGAAGGGTGGTGATAATATATGACTAAACTATAGTTGCCAAATTCTCTGCCATGGAATTGCACCATTTGCCTTTGGGAAGCCTTCTGCTTGCCCTTTGCTCTTTTCCCATCCCCTTTCCTCATGCCTTCCTGCCAGAAGGTGATGCTGGAAAGTACAGCAGCCATCTCACAACTACCAGGCTGCAAGCCAGTCCCACAAATGTGAGAGCTGGAAACCAGAAGAGCTCCCCAAGGCCACTGACTGCCACTGAGCTGCTCGCCAGGGGGGGAATACAAGCCCCTCGCCCCTACAGTCCTGGTTATTCAGCTGCCTGTTATGTACAGCCAAAGGCAATGTCACAATTTAAATATTGGGTAAGTTTAATTGAATTAAACTTGTTAATGCTAACAACGTTTAAATTAGAGAATGTTAATTGAAAAACTTGTAGCTCATTAGTAAGTTGGTACTTCCTACTGCAAGCTGTGCTGTCCAGTGTGATAGCCACTAGCCACGTGTGACCATTTAAATGCAAGTTAAATACAATTTAAAATTCAGTGCCTCAGTGGCACTGGCTACATTTTAAGAGTTCAATGGGCAAGGCTTCTTGGGATTAGCATATTAGACAGCGCTTTACAGAACCAGAACATCGTCATCATGGCAGAAGGTTCTGCATTGCTGATGCACAATTCAAGGTATCACTGACAGCTCACTCTATTAGCATTTAAGAGGCCAGGCACGGTGGCTCATGCCTGTAATCCAGAACTTCTGGGGGCTGAGGTTTGAGTATCACTTGAGTCCAGGAGAAAAAAAGAGAGGAAAAAAACATTTTAAAAAATTGCCATCCTGATGATCTCCTATGTCTCCTGAAGTATTACTAGAAACATAACTTTGTGAATATTGGCTTATCTATCAATTGGTAAATCCAAGATGTGGCCCTCCTCAGCTTCTTCCTTTTTTTTTTTTTAGACAAAGTTTCGCTCTTGTTGCCCAGGCTGGAGTGCAATGGCAGGGTCTCCCCTCCCTGCAACCTCTGCCTCCCGGGTTCAAGGGATTCTCCTGCTTCAGCTTCCCAAGTAGCTGGAATTACAGGCACGCACCACCATGCCCAGCTAATTCTACTTTTAGTAGAGATGGGGTTTCACCATGTTGGCCAGGCTGGTCTTGAACTCCTGATCTCAGGTGATTCACCCTCCTCAGCATCCCAAAGTGCTGGAATTACAGGCATGAGCCACTGCGCCCAGCCAGCTTCATCCATTATTAAAAAAAAAAGAGGCCGGGCGCGGTGGCTCACGCCTGTAATCCCAGCACTTTGGGAGGCCGAGGCGGGTGGATCACAAGGTCAAGAGATCGAGACCATCCTGGTCAACATGGTGAAACCCCATCTCTACTAAAAATACAAAAAATTAGCTGGGCATGGTGGCGCGTGCCTGTAATCCCGGCTACTCGGGAGGTTGAGGCAGGAGAATTGCCTGAACCCAGGAGGCGGAGGTTGCGGTGAGCCGAGGTCGCGCCATTGCACTCCAGCCTGGGTAACAAGAGCGAAACTCCGTCTCAAAAAAAAAAAAAGAAAAAAAAGAAAAAAAAGAAAATTCCCTGCAACTTGTTCCTCCCTCACCAAGGGCACCTGTGCTGCAAAACCCCGCCCCACCATGATTGCTCTCAAAGGTGTGGCTGTAGCACAGTGCAAGTTCAGAAATAGAACTTACAGACCAAGAATGTACATTTATGTGTAGACAAAACCAGAAAACACAATCCCCAGAAAGGATGAGCAGTGCATTGTAAAGAAGTGATGACTCCACCAATAAGGCAGAAAACAGCTTGGGACTGTGAAAACCACCAGAGGACATTTCGGGGTGGAGAGCTCAGAGCGGTTGGGAGAGGGCTTCCCATCTCCACTTCAGTTCTGCAGAGAAAGGCAAGAGCTGAGACGGAGAAAGCAAGGAGGATGTTAGCAAGTTTCTGAAGCTTTGGGGGTTTTCACACAGTGAGGATGCCCATATTGTGTGATGAGATAAAGTGAAATCATCTGTCAGCCTGTCTGTTCGCATAGTTATGCTATTCATAGAAAATGTACCTCTTTCCCCATATAAAACACCATATGCCTCTTTTCTTACCTAATTAGGTGCAGAGTGTGTGGGTATCCTAGGGACTCATAACGTTTTCCTAGGTCTAGGGCATGTAGTAGGAAGAGGTCATGCCGGTCACTCAAGTGGCCGTTTTGGGTCCTTCTGTAGGACATTCTTCAGAGATGTCAGAGCAATTGGGAACCATATTAATGAATCAATACGAAATGAGTTTTGACTCCTGCCGTCTACAGCACTGTGAGAAAGGAGAGGAGCGAAGATATCAACATTTTGGGGCCTCTAAAGACACCATTGCACACCCCTTCCTGCCTCCACCTGCTTACAGAGCCTGAGCTCCCTGATCCACCCTTGTCATCACACCTCAGGACCACCCGTAATGCCCTTGCTGCCCTTCCCTCGGCAACTCCGTGTGACTCAGCCATCACCCACTCTTCGCCTGCACCTGAACACTGGTGGGAAGAGCCACCTGTGGCTGTGAGGGACTGCAGGAGGGAGAATGAGTGTGATTGTCTACGGGGGACAGGGTTTTGGTTTAGGAAGATGGACAAGTTCTGGAGCTGGATGGTGGTGATGATGGCACAACAATGAGAATGCCACTGAATCGTAGGCTTGAAAATGGTTCAGGGAGGGTCGAGGTGGCTCACACAGCTCCCAGCACTTTGGGAGGCCAAGGCGGGCCGATCACCTGAAGTCAGGAGTTTAAGACCAGCCTGGCCAACATGGTGAAACCCTGTCTCTACTAAAAACACAAAAATTAGCCAGGTGTGGTGGTGAGCACCGGTAGTCCCAGCTGCTCAGAAGGCTGAGGCAGGAGAATCTCACGAACCTGGGAGGTGGAAGTTGCAGTGAGCCAAGATAGAGCCACTGCACTCCAGCCTGGGTGACGGAGCAAGGCTCTGTCTCAAGAAAATAAAATAAAAAGGTAAATTTTATGTTATGTATTTTTCACCACAATTTGTAAAAAGTTTTAAAAAAGACACTCCACATTGTTGTCTGGTCTCATTTTAAATTTTGGTGTATAGATAGGAAGTGGATCATTAGACCATGAGGGTCTATGGTCTAATACATAAACTAATATATTTCCGTAGTTTTTTCACTCTCCCGCTCTCCAGATGACTATCTTACCCTTTCTCCTGTCTCCCCCTACACCCTTATCTCTTTCCTCCCCCAAGCCTTTGGTGAGGACACTGGAGCAATCCTACAGAAGCCCCCTTATCTTCCCATCCACAAAGCTACAAGCCCACCCTTACCTCCAGCCTTGGTCTATCCCTCCCTCTTGCTATTAGGGATGAAAAGTCCTGCTCTTACAAAAAACCAGCCTGTCCGGGTGGGGCACAGTGGCTCATACCTGTAATCCCAGCACTGTGGGAGGCCAAGGTGGAAGGATCACTTGAGCTTAGGAACCTGAGGCTGTAGTGAGCTATGATCATGCCACCGCACTCCAGCTTGGGGAACAGAGCAAGATCCTGTCTCAAAAAAACAAAAACAAAAAAGCCCAGCCTCTCAAGGTGGTGAGGGTAGGGGACAACTGCTTACTGGTTACAGAGTATTTGGGTTTGGGGTGATGAAAAAATTTTGGAAATAGCACAGTATGGTTATACAATATTGTGAAGGCAATTAATGCCACTAATGTGTACACTTAAAAAGAATTCAAATGCAAATTTCATGTTACGTATATTTTACCACCAAAAAAAAGAAATTAACCCTAGCCCCTTAACTTGGGCTCTGATCCTGTCGTGCTCAAGGACTTGATTCCTACACAGTTCTCTTTTGCCCCAGCACCATCAGCCTCTCCATTTCTCTCTGCCTCCCCTTGCCCCTTCAAGACCACTGGGACCAGCCCAGCATACAAACATGCCCCACATCTCTTGCGGTAACAACTCTGGCAACCTGCTTCCTCATGGGCTCCCACTTGGGCTCTGCCCCTTCCCAGCCCTCTGGGACATGTCCAGGTTTTACCCAATCAGCCTTCCACCCTCACCTGTCCACAAACTATGTATACCAGTGTCATCAGAAAGCTCTGTGTACCCCGATCAAGCAAGCTCTCAGCCTTCCAGACACACTTTGGACTTCCATGACCTCATCCTTTCCTACTTTATCTCCTGCCTCACAGACGGCTCCTCTGGACCTTTCTCTGGTCCCTCCATTCCCTGATAAAATGCTTCCAAAACCCTGCTGGGCTTCTTCTCTTGTGGGCTCACACAATATCCCCAGGTAATGTGAGTTTAAATACTCGTGGTTTTAAATATCAGTAAAAACCAATATGCCCCAAAGCTTCCAAACCTTCACCTCCAGCCCTCACCTCTCCTTGGGTCTCCAGAATTTTAAATCCTCCCATCTACCCAGCACCTCCACATAAATAACTTTCTGTCCCAAATCAGCTCCTGCCCCTATCACGGCACGGTTCCCGACACCAGGTGCTGGAGTTAGATCGGGGTCCTTTCCTTCATCCTCTCTCTGTGGATTCGGCAAGTGCTGCCACCTGCTCATCTAAAACGTGGCCCGGACCTGTGCGCTGTTCTCCGTCCCCATTCCCCATCATCTGGACTGCTGCAATGGCTTGCTCCCAAGACATCCGGCCCCGACTCTCATCCCACATGACAGCCAGACTCCACCCTCAAATATTAAATAACATGATTTCATGCCCCAGCTTAAACCACTCCAGCAGCTTTTCCTGGCTCTAAAATAACATCTCAACTCCCAATGTGGTCTGAGTCCAGCCTCCAGCTCTCAGCCTCATCTTGACCCACACTCCTGTTCCCTGTACTCTGGCCATAGGGGCCATCCCTCTGGTCCCCACACTCAGTGGTTTCCAATCAGAGGTGATTTTGCCTCACAGAAGACATCTGGCAATGTCTGGAGAAATTATTATTTTTTTCTTTTTTTTTTGTTGAGACAGAAGAATCTCATTCTACCACCCAGGCTAGAGTGCAGTGGCGTGATCACAGCTCACTGCAGCCTCTACCTCCTGGGCTCAAGCCAGCCTCCTGCCTCAGCCTCCCAAGGAGCTGAAACTACAGGCACATGCCACTACACTCAGGTAATTAAAAAAATTTTTTTTTTTTGCAGAGATAGGGTCTTGCAATGTTGCCTAGGCTGGTCTCAAGCTACTGGGCTGAAGCCATCCTCCCACCTTGCCTTCCCAAGGGATTACAGGCATAAGCCACCATGCCCAGCCTGGAGACATTTTTGACTGTCACAGTTTGAAAGGGAGGAAGCTGTTGCTGGCATGTAGTCAGTAGGGGAAAGGGATGCTGCTAAACATCCTTTAAGGGAGCAGAAATCCTGCCTTAAAGTTAGGACGTTCTCACATCAAAGTAAGATATTATTATTATTACTGCAATCATTTTTCTAAAATTCACACCCAAGCCTTTACTCAGAAATACGATATGCCTTTTAATATAGGTGAAAGGAATTAGGGAAGTTTTAAACTTATTTTTTCACCCACATGTTTCAGAGAAGAGAAGGCAGGAGTGTGGCTGAGGGCTGGGTGGTCCTGGCCCTGGGCAGAGCCAGCCACACATCTGTTTCTGCAGCAGGTCAGAGGAGATCAGACCTTAGCCTAGACAATATAGTGAGACATCGTCTCTACAGAAACCATTTTAAACATTAGCCAGTCATGGTGGTGTGCACCTGTGGTCCCGCTACTTAGGAGGCTGAGGCAGGAGGATCGCTTGAGCCCAGGAGGTTGAGGCTACAGTGAGCCATCAGCATGCCACTGCACTCCAGCCTGGGCAAAAGAGCAAGACCTTGTCTCAAAAAAAAAAAAAAAAAAAAAAAAAGTAAAAAAGGCAGAGCCAGAGGCAGGGTCCATCCCTAAAAGGAAATGCCAACAAAACAGCCTCTCCTCACTTATTGAAAGGAAAAAATGATTTCCTTTTACTGTTTAGTCTAATAAGCAGGAATCTGGAATCCTCTGGCTCCATCCTCTGCATTGTGAAGTTGGGAAATTTTCTGCAGGACTTTCAAGCCATCAAAAGCCAAGGGAAAAAAAAAAAAAAAAATCCCAGAGAGCCAAAATTGGGGCGAGCTGTCACTAAGAATTTATTTAATTTGTGGCTATTTCTAGGTACGTCATTCCATATTTTCTTAGCCTCATCCCAACTTTCTTTTCTTTCCTCCCAATTATAAGACTAAGCAGAAGAATGTTACTCTCCTGGAAACAATAATTAAAGGGATTCTGAACGGACTGAGCGACTATCACAGGAAAACCACTGTCCTAACCCTTGTATGGTCCCTGAAGCAGAAATGAGGCAGCAGGCCCATGTCCTTCCTGAAAAGTCAACCCCTCTCATCTCCATGGGGTTTCACGCCCCTTCTATGTATTGATTAATTATCCACACAGTGGAATATTACTCAGCCACAACAAGGAATGAAGTTCTGATGCACACAGCAGCGTGGATGAACCCTGAGGACAGTACGCTGAATGAAATAAGCCAGACACAAATGGACAAACAGTGTATGATTCCACTTAGATGAAACCCCTAGAGTAGTCACATTCAGACAGAAAACTGAACGCAGATTGCCAGCGGCTAGGGGAGAAGAAATGAGGAACTATCGTTTCATGAGTACAAAGATTCCATTTGGGAAGAAGAAAACATCCCAGAGATGGATGGTGTGATGACTGCGCAGGAATGTGAATGTACTCAACACCACTGAATTGTACGCTGAAAAGTTTGCTCCTCCCAGGTGCCCCAGGAGAGAGTTCCCATGTAAAGGTCAAGGTTAACAATGGCTGAGCACCAACACCCAAAGCGGCCTCTCTGGTATAAGGAGACCACACCCAGGGGAGGAAGGGCAGAGCAAGGACTGGGAGGGACTGAATTTGGAACCCAAGGTGGAATCAAGCTGAAGAAGGCCAAAGCTTCTGGTAGCTTCTGGTCAAGAACGGGATTAAGAGCCCAGGAGAAAAAGAAGGAAGACCCCACTGTCTCAGCTCTGTGGGGTAGGGAAAGTGGAAGATAGAGCGGGTGACAGCTAGCCTGAGCTAGAGAAAGTGTTGAGGAAAAAGTGAAGTCCAGAGGGGACAAAAGAGAAGAATGATGGTGCTCTCAGAAAAGATCCCACTGGGGAGGGGGCGCTGGGGAAGAAGAAAACAGGCTGTGGGCTGTGGCAAGCGCCGCTGTTGGCAGGAGGCGGGAGGCTGGCTGTGCGCTTGGCTGGCTACAGCCCAGAAAACTTGAACTCAAAGGAGTCGTTTGAGTTTAATACTCCCCCAGGACTGTGGAAGAGGAAAAAAGGAAGGGAGAAAAAAGTCAAAAGTCTCCAGAGGAGGGAGCATTTTGTTTTAAAGGACTACCTCTTGGGCCTGTCCCTAATTTTCTGGGTTTTGTTCCTGGTTTAAAAGAAGTTTTATGTCACCCATGAGAGTCTGCATTTTTGTGGGATTCAAATATTCCTTAATTAGGTGTTGTCTCTTTACAGAAAGAAAAGACGCCTTTTATTTCATTTTACTTTGCTATTTTAATTTACTCCCTTTCGTGTCTAATAACTAGGCAGGGAAATGTGAAACAGCTGCTGTAAAATATTACAAACCCTGCTCCCTGGGAACATTGAGAAGGAACGTCTATCTCCCATCCAGGAAGAGTGCCTGCCTCCCTGCCCCAACCCTGTACAGCACAGCGGTTCCACTCCCTGCTCTTTTGGGTGGGGGGATGGGGGAGATGTTTGAATGAGAAGGACAGTCACTGGCTTGCTGAGAATCATACACTCATCTCCCCCAAGTGGCCTGTTTGTCCCTTTCCTTAGGCGCCACTGTTCCCAGGAGGTTTGAGATTATCCAAAACTCGGAATTTGCCCCTGTGAAACTATGGAAAATCGGGAAAAAAAAAAATCAGAACAAAAAAAAGCAGCAGAATTGGCCAGGAAATGTTTGACCTTGGTCTACTGGGTATTGACTGGTGTTGTTACTGTGTTCTCGGTTTGAGAAAAATGACAGAAAAGGGAAAGGGGTTGTGGGTCACTTTTCTACTGCCACAAATGCAAGTGGGGGCATACGCCCTCTCTAGTTCAGGGTCGACCCTTCCACAAAGGGTCAGGAGTTGTCTGTGAATTGCAGAAGCTTCCCAAGGGATCTGGAGCACAAATTTGCAGGGCAGCACAGGGCACCGGTTTCCGCCTCCCGAGCTGTGTATGATGCTTATGCGCTCATTTTGCTGGCAAAAGAGCCTGTCATAAAATGTAATACTGACTATAAAACAAATCAGTGCTTTGAAACGACTTGCTTCAGATGTTTTCATAAATCCCTAATGGCTCAGGCACTGCCTGCTATTGATAATATCAATGTGTTAATAGTTCCTCTGAAGCAGGAGCACTGGGTAGGTCTGAACACACACACACACACACACACACACACACACACACACCCCCACACACCATGGGAAGGCCATGGAACTGGAAGACAATGATTTGGTTCTCCCTTGGATGCTAGCTGCACTTTGCTGACCAGAGCCAAGTGAGAAAGCTGATACTCTAAATCCTCAGCTGGAGCTCCCCCTTTAAAGTATTTTAAATTGGTTCATAAAAGTATATTATATAGGTACATATGCATGTATAAAAGCATGTAAGCAATCAGTGTTCACAGCACCATTATTCACAGTGGCCAAAAGGTGGAAACAACCTGTGTCCATCAACAGAAGGAAGAATCTACAAAATGTGGTCTATCCACACAGAGGAATATTACTCAGCCGTAATGAAGAATGACGTCCTGATGCATACGACAGCATGGATGAACCTTGAGGACATTATGCTGAGAGAAATAAGCCAGACACAAAAGGACAAGTACTGAATGATCCCGCTTAGATGAGATTCCAGAAGCTAGGGGAGAAGAAACTCGGAACTATTATTGCAAGAGTACAAAGATTCGTTTTGAGAAGACAAAAGCATTCTGGAGATGACTGCTGTGATGACGGCATGAGAATGTGAATACACAATACCACCGAATCGTACGCTTAAAAATGGTTGAAGCGGCCGGGCGCGGTGGCTCAAGCCTGTAATCCCAGCACTTTGGGAGGCCGAGGCGGGTGGATCACGAGGTCAAGAGATCGAGACCATCCTGGTCAACATGGTGAAACCCCGTCTCTACTAAAAATACAAAAAAATCAGCTGGGCATGGTGG
>NW_022437000.1:443891-497122 GCF_009761245.1 Sapajus apella
TTTTTTTTTTTTTTTTTTTTTTTTTTTTTTGAGACAGAGTTTCACTCTTGTTACCCAGGCTGGAGTGCAATGGCACGATCTTGGCTCACTGCAACCTCCGCCTCATGGGTTCAGGCAATTCTCCTGCCTCAACCTCCTGAGTAGCTGGGATTACAGGCACACGTCACCATGCCCAGCTAATGTTTTGTATTTTTGGTAGAGACGGGGTTTCACCATGTTGACCAGGATGGTCTCGATCTCTTGACCTCGTGATCCACTGTCTCGGCCTCCCAAAGTGCTGGGATTACAGGCGTAAGCCACCACGCCCGGCGAGACCCGTCTCTTAAAAATGGTTGAAATGATAAACTTTACATTATATACATTTTGTCACAGTTTTGTTTTCTTTCTTTTTTGAGACAGAGTCTCACTCTTTTGCCCAGGCTGGAATGCAGTGGCACAATCTCAGCTCACTGCAACCTCCACCTCCCAGGTTCAAGTGATTCTTATGCCTCAGCCTCCTGAGTAGCTAAAGGCACATACCACCACACCTGGCTAATGTTTTTTATTTTCAGTAGAGACAGGTTTTCCCCATGTTGGCCAAGCTGGTCTAAAACTCCTGGCCTCAAGTGATCTGCCTGTCTTGGCCTCCCAATGTGCTGGGATTACAGGTGTGAGCCACCATGCCTGGCCTTACCACAATTTTTTTAAATGGTAGGGGAAACATGTGGGCAATGAATATTAGGCTTCTCTGCAATTTCCTGTGTCCCCTCCTACTGTGCCCCAAAATAGGGTCCACAGCTCTGCCTCTAGGGCCTCAGAACACCCAGCTTTAAGGGAAACTGTTACTCAGTTGGCCAAGCTGGTCTCAAACTCCTGGCCTCAAGCGATCTGCCTGCTTCGGCCTCCCAATGTGCTAGGATTACAGGTCTGAGTCCAAGAAGTTTTGTGTCTGCCGTTCTGCAGACAGTCATGGGGCCAAGGAAACATTCCTATTAAAACTTCATTCCAATCTCAAAAGAAACTTAAGGAGCCAAGCAGGATATTATACTTTTTCATAATGCAGTTTCTCTGCCTCCTCTTTTTTTTTGAGATCGAGTCTTATTCTGTCACCCAAGCTGAAGTGCAGTGACACAACCTTGGCTCACTGCAGTCTCCACTTCTTGGGTGCAAGCAATTCTCATGCCTCAGCCTCTCAAGTAGCTGGGACTACAGGCTTGCGCCACCACACCTGGCTAATTTTTGTATTTTTAGCAAAGATGTGGTTTTGTCATGTTGCCCAGGCTGGTCTTGAACTCCTGACAAAAAGTGATCCGCCGGCCTCGGCCTCAGGCTCGAAAAGTGTTGGGATTATAGGCGTGAGCCACTGTGCCCAGCCTCTGCTTCCTTCTTAATAGGCACTACTCCAATTGGAGAAGTTGGAGAACAGTAAATTCTCCAATCTTGCCAGGGGCCAAAGACACTTAAGTTCTTGGCAGACATATTTTTGTCCCCTGACCATTCCCGCCCTTTGCTTTACTGAGTGGATCTGAAGGATCTGGGCGTTGTAGGCTGGAAATCGCAGGAGGACTGGCCAGGGAGGTGTGGTGCTGGCTAACGGGCAGTGGTTTTCCTGCACTCGCCTATGCGTCTCTTGGTGTTCTTCCTCCCTGAGTAGAGTTGCCTGGAATCACTTCCCGATTCTGTCCCTCGCAGCTATGCACAGGGATCCACCAGTACTGCCGGTTCTGAGAACGCAGAGTGGTGGCCCAGCAGCAAGTGGCCAGAAGGTTCTGTCAGGAACACAAAAGACACTTGCCCTAGGCCAGTTTGTTCTAATGCTTGCTCTTTCGGGTCAGTTTACTTAAGAAATGGCCAGAGCAATCAAACCTTTGCCCTCACCCCTAAAAGGGGACAAACATTGGCATAGTTCCTCCCATTCCAAGGCTCCCCTGGGTCCTCCCTGAAATGTCCCATACATGTCATTATCCGAAACCAGGCTGCTACACACTCCGGGCTCCCCCTGCATGGGTTTCTATGCCAGTGCCAGATGTCCTTCTTTGCGCCAGGTCAGGAGGATGAAACTCATGACTGGTGACTAGAAAGGCCCTCCCAGAGAGAGGACAGTCTGTGGGCATAATCCTGTTAGTTTTCAGACTGATAGGTACAGTGGCAAGGACCCTAGAAGGGTCCCATATGCCCTGCAAGGGTAGCTCTCCTGAAAGGGCTCGGGGAGCACAGCACAGGGCTCCCACTGATCCAAGGAGGGTCGCAGATGGGACAGCCATGGGGCATGCAGCCCAGTAAAGGCAGAATCAGAACAGAGCCTGATTCATGAACAGAACCAGCCAGATAATGGCAGAAAAGCTGTTAGGACTTGGATTGGGGAGAGAAAGACATATAATATGAATATCACTAAGAGAACTTCGCAGTCAGTTTCCAGATTTTCTAAATCAACCACTTGAACAAATTCCCTGCCAGCTCATAAAATGTCCCCTGACTTGCCTTCCTTTCTGTAAATGATGCTATTTTATTAAATGGTGTAGGAGGTGGGAGCGAGGGGGAAGAGTAGAGACAGAAGTCATGGGTGAACATTTCACTTTTATTTTAAATGTAGTCTTTCTCAGTCTTGCTCCCTTCAACATCGTAAATTTGGCTAGTTCTGATAATTTGCAAGGTGGGATTCAGATGTGGTATAATTGTGTGTGTGCATGTGTGTGCACCTGTCTGATAAATAAATATATATTTAACACGTGTAGGTATTCTATACACTGGAGCAGAAATGTGCACAGCAGACTCAAAGAAGCATTTGTATTTATCATGTTAGGCTCCCAGATATTTTTAAGAAAATCACATTTGGCCTTATGCTTTAAGATTTCCTTTTCCTGGTAATCTTCTGGAAGCCTGCCCATTGTAACTTCTTCAGCACAGATTCACTGGGGATGGGGGCAGAGGAGTATGCAAATTTACAAACTGCTTTTTATATTTTAAAAGGTGCTTCTCCCAGATTGTTGATGGTCCCTATCTGAATCTATTTCCTATTTTTCAGGCTGACCCAAACTGTCAGACCATGGTGGGGAGGAGTGAGCAGCAGCTGGGTAGCTCCGGGAGCTCTGCAATGCTGGGGTAGGGGGCTGGAGGGAAGCTCCTTTTTTTTTTTTGGACTGCGTCTCACCCTATCTCCCGGGCTTGGAGTGCAGTAGCACCATTTCAGCTCACTGCAAACTCTGCCTCCCCAGCTCAAACGATTCTTCTGCCTTAGCCTCCCAAGTAACGAGAATTACAGGTGCACACCACCAGGCCCAGCTAATTTTTTTATAGTTTGTAGAGATGGGGTTTCACCATGTTGCCCATGCTGGTCCCGTCCTCAAGCAATCCTCCCGCCTTGGCGTCGCAAAGTGCTGGGATTACAGGCATGAGCTACCATGCCCAGCCAAGAAAGCCTATTTCAAACAGGATCCTAGCTGCTCCTGCCTCTCTCATCTTTGTGTCCCGTAGGCAAAGGATACCTAGGACCCTGGGGTAGAGGCCAAGTGACCTGGGAGTCAACTTTGCAGAAAAGGAGGATAGAGGGAGGAACAGAATGGGTGTCTGATGGTGAGACCTGAGGAAAGACAGACGCAAGAAGACTGGGGGAGTGAGAAAGTTACAGGCTTAGGACACCCTCCTGAGAACCCAAAGCACTGTGGGGGGTGTTGGCTCCCCAGACTAGAGGCCTCAGGAGAGCCGGCACCAGGCTCCCCAGCAAGCTAAGCTCCCACTCCTGAGAGTACAACCACCCTCGCGCACGTGTGCGCCCAGACACAGCCATAGCTGGCGGACTCTGGGTATGGGGCTGTCCAGAGAGGCCAGGGGGCCACACCCAGCCCCCTGCCTCCCCACCCCCGCTCCAGGACGGACCCTGTCTCGCCACAGGGCCACAGAACCCTCTTCAGGCCCACCAGAGTACAAACACTCCAGACACTGATTCGATCTGTACTGAAACCACTGGCCAGAAAATCCATAAGGCAACCACCGCCTTCACATATTCCCTGCCTGCAAGTATTAACCCAGATCAGCTAGGCCTGGCCGTCGGAACCAGGGGAGAAATTCAGGACCCGGTCCTCAAAACCTCGCAGCCCCAGGGAGTCGAACAGACTGACCTCAAGGATCCCCAGGGGCCACTGTTTCTTCTGAAAGCCCGCTTGTGGGGCGTTTGCCCCCTCGGCCTTTGGTCACCTCACAGTTGTTCACATTCGCCTGCTCCTGGGGAAACTCAGGCCTGGTCATCAATGACCCCTCGCCTCCCCGCCCCGCTCCGTTTCCTGAGCTGGGATAGCCCTAGAGGTTGAGCGTTTCCTGTGCTGGAAGGACTTCCAGCTTGGAGCGGAAATCGGGGCCGGGGCAAGGATGCAGGGGCGTGTCGCCCACGTTTCTGGCCGGGCGAGCTGCAACTCCTTGGATATGAACGAGATTTGGCCGGAGCTGCAGCGTGTGGGGAAAGATGATTACCCTCGAAGGGAATCACGACTCCTCGCGGAGCCATTACTCGTGCCGCTCCGCACGCGCAGGTTCTAGCCCAGCTTTCAGCAACTCCCCCCTCCTCGCTAACCACTCGCACGTAATTTGTGGGCCGCAGTGGAGCTGCGCCCGGGGCTGCAGCCCCCCCAATTAAAGCACTTTTGCAGCCCAAACACTCAGTGAGCTGCCTCCGTGCACGCCAGGCCAGCACCTCCTGCTCCCGCTTCTGTCTCTCCGCCCAGCCCTGGGCAGCTGAAATGGATGTGATTCACGCACTTCCTGCGTGCGCACACACACATGTGCATGGACATACATTTGCACATATGTACAACGTGCATTCCCCCTCCAAGGCCGCTCTCACACGTGCGGGAGCCTGGACGTTTCCCTTTTGTGCTCTTTTTGCAGGCCTGGAGCTCCTGCTCCTGCTTTTCTCCTTTCGCTCCCTGCTTTCCTCTTCCTTCGCCACTTGCATTCTGGACCCGCCGGCCTGGCTTCTGCCCCTCTGCCCCGGTGGCGCTAGCCTATTCCACCCCGCAGGAGCTGGGGGCCGCGGAGGTGCGCCCTGCACGCCCAGCGAGGGTCGAGTTCTGGGGCGGCTGGGACCAAAGGGCTGGCCTCGGGCCTGCGCCCTGTTTGTTTTCCTTTCGCCCCCTGAATACTAGATTGAGACATAAAGATTACCCGGGCCGAGTAATGCCGGGAGTCAACACTCGAGCAAACAAAAGTGCTTGCACAACTCGTCAACCCCGCTGGGACCCGGGCCGCGGGCTGGGGGAGAGAACGCGCTCCTCGCTGCTAATTACAAATAAATGATGATGTGCTCACTAAGTAATTGATTTAATGAAGTTCCTATGAAACTATTAAACCCGGGTGGAGGTCAGGCTGGAGGCGCCCCAGAGCGCCCATTGTGGGCTGTTTAACTCCACCAGGCTCCTCGGAAAGACATCGGGGCTAATAGGTGAAGTCACAGCTGCTCGCGCTGACTTCTTGGAGCGCCCGGTCGGCCGCGGGCACCCTCGCGCCCTCTTCCTGTCGCGCCCTTGTGCCCCGCCGCCCGCGCCCCGCGCCGGCCAGCTTACCCACGCCACTCCCAGCCCCGTCGCCAGCTCCCGAGGGCCTCTCCAAAGGGATCCCGGGTCTTGTTAAGAGCGGGAAGTTGAGCACTGAACTTGTGAGCACCGCCAGCAGTCGGCTGCATGTACCGCCGCCCACCCCTCCCTCCTCACTCCACCCCCGCCACTTCGTGCAGGAACTCCAACCAGTGTGCCACGCAGGGTGCTCGCGCGCTCTTGGCAAGGTGCCTGGATCCCGAGTGTGTGCCCAGTGCACTGGCTAGGGCGGGGCTGGGGGGTTGAATTGTGCGTGAGTGTGTGTAAGTGTGTGGGGGGTGGGGGTCGGGAGGTGGTGTATGCGCTCGCGAGAGCTTGCATTCCGGGCCAAAAGGCCATCTTTCTGCATCAGTTATCGTGGCCTGGGCCCTGTTCATGCAAAAAAAGTGAAGGATGTAGGGAGAGCAGAGAAGGGGAATGAGGAAAGATGTGCAAAATGGATCACTCAGGTGGACAGTTGGGCCTGGGAACTCCAGTCCTAGCCTGTGCGGGAGTGGGCTGCTCTGGCGCGGCCCTCTCTCGCTGCCCCACCGCCCACCTCTGCCCGCGTTCTGACCCGGCCAGGCGTTCCTTGGCCCCAGACCGACGCCTCCAGCTGCCAATGGGGCGTAAGGCCCCAGGCCCGCATCTCAGGGCTGTCTGAATGCGAGCTCCCCGGCCACCCATCGTGCTCAGATTCCAGTCTCTGCAGGAAGGGTAGGGACTAGTTCTCCGCCAGCACAGCTCTTGCTGGAAACATGACCCGCCCCTTATCCAAAAGGCCAGAGGGACCCCTGAGTGGACACACTTTAAGATGGAGAATCAGACATTGCAAATGAATTAAAAGCTAAGGGTGCTAAACCACAAACACACAACACACACACACACACACACACACACACACACACACACACACGGGTGGGGGTGGGGGTAGGGAGGACATTTTACTGCATCTCCCCCCACCTACAAGGGCTGTGTGGTAAAAGAGAAGGCTCACATCCAGGTGAAAGGCCACTTAGGGAAACGGAGGACGGGGGAGCCTGTTGGGTTTCTGGCCGAAAAAAAAATCAGTCCTCTGGATGCCCTGCCCCCTCTGCCCAGCCAAATCTTGTCTCTCTTCATCAAGAACTGATAGTTAACCGAGTTTCTCAGAGCATGCATTTCATTTATGCCACACTCAGTTGGCAGTAAGCTTCATTCCTTTTTTATGTTAGGAATTTTCAACTGCTGAAACCAATTTTCATTTGATTTGGAATCAAACACTTGCAATGGGTGGCAGGGGGAAGGGACATTTTGGCGTGGTTGTTGGCGACTTTAAAGAGAACTCCACTCCCGCCTGGATCTTTGGTCTCCATGAGGGTCTCAACCTCTGACTTCGCAGAATATTGACAAAAATCAGTTTGAGTCTTGCCTGAGGCCTCAGTTTCGCCATCTGTAAAATTGGATCTGGAGATCCTTAGCTGAGGTCCTTTGGGCTTTATTTGTTTGTGATCTGTGAAGGGGACCGTAGGGGGGAGGTGGAAGTCAGTCAAGACGCCTGTTTGCACCAAGCTTTTGTCTTTCTTTGTAGAAGCGAGTCCCATTGTAAAATAACGCCCTGCCAGCCTGCCTAATGGATTTGTGCAGGGCTGGAGTTTTCATTTTCCCCACGCAGTAACGACGAAAGAGAGGGGGGCTTGCAACACAGTGAGTCCCGCGTGGCCGGAGTTTGCCAGCGACGCTCTCCAAAATGTGCCAAAAGCGGTGCGCTGGGCGCACTCTCGACCCCGCCCCGGGCAGCTGTTCCCATTTTGTTCCCGCCTCTTCCCCCCTCACCCCAGTCCCTCGTATTCCTTTAACGCCTGCTGCTGACTGCATTCCTGCTGTCCTTAATGCAGGATGGGCACTTCTCTTCAGCCTCCAAATGAGAAGTGACATTTGCACTCGGCTCAGCCAACGCGTGAGCAGAGAGCCGGGGCACAGGCCCATTGACCGAGCGCGGCCGAGGGGCCGGCTGGCTCGGCAGCATCCGAAGCTGCCTTAATTAATACCATCTTAAATAGTCCAGCGGCCACCGAAGACAAAGTTGAAGAAAGACTTTAAGGCTGAGTGCCCCTCGACAAGCTCTTTTTCCCGTGTCATTCAATATTTAATGCTCTCGCTTGTAATGCTACTACTGGTGTTCCTTTCTCAGCAACGACATTATTTTTTCACGGTGCCCATAGCCAGGGAAAGCCCTTTAGGCAAAGAAAATCAAAATGTTTGTTGTTTTGGATGACTTATAACTCTTGTTTAACACAAGCACTTTCAGGAAAGTATAACAGGCGCAGCCTCCAAAGCAAACAACACAGTCCTTGTGACAGAGTCGGACACAAAAAGCACATTGTCTTGCGGACTACCCCTTTTCTCTGGTGCTAGATGGGGGCCTGTCTCCGAATGAACACCACGATGCTATTTCACTTTTGAACTATTGTTTTTGAGTTATGCCATGTGGTCAAAAGGAGCGAGAAGGGGGTTGTTTCCAGGCTCATAAGACAAACGAGTTGCCTTTTCAATGAAATCCCCCCGCGATCCTTGAAAACGGAGTTTAAATGTCACCTCCGCCTTTCTAATGGGCACAGGGCTGGAGGCGACCCTTCAAAGCGCCTCAGTGATGAACGACCCTTATTAAATATGGCCCGGGCCGCTGGGAAAGTCTCGCGCCCTGCCCGGGCGCCCTAGAGCGCCCCTCGCTGGAGGGCCCTGGAAGAGTCGGGCCTCCCCTGCCACGGAGTGGGGTCTGGGCCCGCAGAGCCCCAGCCAGGACTAGCGGGGTGGGGGTGGGTGGGGGGAAGAAGAGGGAAGCCTGGGCGAGCGGGGCCGTTGTAATACAACTTCTTATCTGCCGCCCCCAACACGCCCGTGCGCCCCCAGCCCCAGAGCCTCGGCGTGAAAGGTTGGTGCGTTTCCCCACTGACTCTTTTTGTCCGCACCCGAGTGGCGTCTGCGAGTCTGAGCTGCAAAGTTACTGATTTGCAGGCTGCATGTTAAGGCAGCCCATGTAAGTAATTTCTCCGGGCACCCCAGCAAAGGAGAACAAATCGCTGACAAAGGCGAGCGCTTTCGATTCAGCGGCGTCGTTAAGGCAACCCCAAAGTATTCCTCCTATAATAAGTTCCACTTCAAAGGGTTTCTCATTCAGCGGTGACTGCTTCGCACTTTTATTAAGTCCGGGCTTTTTCACTCGGAGGAATCATCTGTTTGGTTATTTTTCATCGTGTTTATTTTTCACCATTCACACAGTACTTGTATTAAATAAACAAAGAACAATCGCTCTGCAAATAAAAGTACTTAGGTGGGGAGAGAAGGAAGAGGAACTGGGGCTCTGGCGCCCCTGCCCCTCTCCCCCACCTTTCTAACATCACCCACTCCCCACCCCTACTCTCCTCTGCTCCTATCCTCCTTTCTTCATTCTTTCTCTCCCCTTTCTCTCCAGCTAGGAGGTTCTATGGGTGAATCTTAACCAACACTGAAGAGGGGGAGAGAGAGAGAGAGAGAGAGAGAGAAATAGAGAGAGAGAGAGAGAGATGCATTTCTGATGAGGTGCAAATGTACTGAACTAACTTGGCATGAACGTAAAGGTCACTCCAGCTGTGACTCGTCGACTGTCTCGAATCGCAGTGGCCCCTCTGCTGGCGACTCCCCTGGCCCTGCCCACTGCCATAGCGATCCTGACGCTCCGCGTGGATGGACCATAGAAGCAGTAGTTTGAATTTCAAAAAAAAAAAAAAAAAACATACCTTTGAACTTCTTTCTGCCTGATTAGGCACTTGCGTGTATGTTAATGTGTGCTCAGGGAGTGCGTGGGCGTGGGGCTGAGTTTTGTCCACCGAGGGCAAGTGTGCTGGGGGCCCCAGGACAGTTTCACCCCGGGTCTCCTGCCGGCCTCCCTGTGCCTCCAGACCTGGAAGTCTTCCGTGGCTGGGCGCCCTGTTTTGCTACACTGTGGGTGGACTGGCAGGCCAGCAGTGATGTCAGGGGATGGAAGTACGGTTAATAATCAGCGGTTGGGTTGTTTTGTTTGCCTTGTGATCAGCCTTCTTTTCTGCTGGCTTATGGTGATCACTTGAGAAACCAGATGTCTCCCCTGCCCCCTCCCCAGGAACTGTATTTCCTAACCAAACTGGGATTTAAAAATACTAGTGGCCAGCACCTCTTGTCCCATTTTGTAGACAGAGAGATGATAGATGAAAGATTGCTCGGTGGATAAAAGCACAATGGTCTCCAAAACCTTCCCCAAAGTGAAAGAGATCACTTATAAGAGAGTGCAAACTGTTTTCGGAGAGTGGGGCCTTCTTTTTTCCTGTCCCTAGTGCTATGATGCTTGTGTGGCCATCTTAAGAGAATATAATTCCCACCCTCAAACTCTATGGAGTTTAGATTTTAGGACCATTAGCTTTACCAAAGATCATCCTGAATGGGAAAAAATATATACATAAACTTCAAATAGTTGTGCGTTTGAAGATTCTCCTAGCCTGGAAAACAAAGGTAGATGATTTAAACAGTATTTGCAAGGGCCACCGTTTTGCCTAGGAAAGATGAAGTCTTTGATGATAGCCAACTTAGTGTCAATAAGTGGCTTTCTTTGAGACATATTCAGATGGGAACGTCTTGCTTGCCAATTGCCATAGAAATCTTAACACACCATGAAGATTGTCCAAGCGCCAAGCCTTCCGTTCTGGACTAAATTACTTTGAAGTGGCGCAGGACGAGCAGTGGTCAATTTTAACTCTATAGACTGGACAGAGAACGCTGGGAGTGGGAGATTGTGCGTTTTAAAGCAGATAATAAGAAGGGGAAACTTGTTTTATACACTCTATACAAGGTTCTGCTCATTGTCAGATATCTTTTATCTTTTATATTTCCCATGAATGATTCATGTCTTGGTGGCTTTGTGTCACCCTTCTTTTCACAAGAAACTTCATTAGAGAGCTATAAGTTTTCCCATTGATTGGGGCCCTCATTTATGAGTGTTTTTCTCCTTCGTGTGCTGGTTATTGTCATCTGACTTAAAACAACTCTTTGCAACCTGTTTCACCTTTACTGCATTTAACAAACCTGACTCTCAAAAGCCACTATAACCTTTCAGAGAAATGCTTATTGACATTACTAGCAACTGCTTTTAACTATTTGCCTTTATCAGTTTTGTATCTGCTAACAAAAACGCAAGCAAACATCCAGCCTAGTAAACCTGTGCATAGCCAAATACCTTCATTTAAGCCACTTGAATATTTTGCTGTCATGCAAGAATCTAATTGTTCTACACACCTGCCCCAAAATGCTGAGCTTACATTACCAATAGCCACTCAACTTCCAGACCAAACTACAGTAAAACTGCATCTTGATCTCCCACGCTGTAAGAGGCATTCGATGTCCACTACTCAGTGTGATTCAATACCCATCTCAGCCCCTGACCGATTTTGCTTCCACCTTCTTTGTGTCTAGAAGCCTCACTGTCCCTCCCTCCAAGTTTTCTTCATTCTTTTTTTTTTTTTTTTTTTTTTTTTTCCTTTTGGAGGCTAGGCACCAAAGAAATGCTAAAATTCACTTTTCAGCTTTTCACTGATTAGAATCACTCAGGATATTACTTATTTTAACAAATAAATACAATCACCCAAAAGATTTACGCTACTTTAGGTATTGCCTGCAAGGCTTAGTCTTCATAAAAATCTCATGGCTCCTAGGTAAGCTTGTAAGCTGGAAGTTAAACCAGGCAACAAAAATATTACATTGCTTGGGGAGAGGCTAAGAAATCAAGAGATCAAGGGAAGACATTGACTCAAATTAGCACAACCTGTTCTGTTTGTAAGAGAATGAGAGATACGCCAATAGGTAAAACATCAGCAATAATAATAAGAATACCTTTATTAAATTTGTTACTTCATAATCATTCTTGCTTGCTCTCTATTGGAGGTACACATTTTAAGTTTTTATTTTAGGTGTATCAAGAACCAATAAATCTGTGGCAAAGAGTTAACCTATGTATGGCAAAATACATAAAATACATATTCCTTTGTTTCATAATAAATAAACCTGTAGCATAATAAAGAATAGTGCAAACTACCATTGAAAAAGTTGTATAAATAAAACAACTCATTATACATCAGGAATATTTTGTTCTAATAAGTTTACGATACATAAATTATCCCCCCAAAAGTTCATAACTTATCTTTTCTGTTTGAAAGGGCTTTGAAAGTGAATAATATGAAAATCAAATAAACTTTTAAAATGTAAAATTATCTCATATTCAAGTTTTACGGTCTTTTTCTTTATAAAGGAGGGTCTGCATGTTTCATATTCACCATAACAATCTGAAGACAACATTGAAAGGCTTTCCAAGTGACAGCACCATGCACTGTACTAGTCATATAATATATCTATAAACTATATATAATCTCATCAACACAATGCAAAAAAGACATGCAGGAAGAGTCTTGGTTTTCACATTACATTGTTCATTCAAGTAAGCTTAAAAATATATTTTTCCATTTTCTTTCCTTTTTTTTTTAATTAAATAAACCATGGATCATAAATGACAATCTTTCACCAAAATGTATAATATAATTCTTTGGTGTGCTTTGAACTCTTCCAGGAAAAAAAAAAAAAGGATGATGTCTGAAAATAAATTAATTCAACTGTACAAATAATAGTGTTCACATACAAGTTATTAACAATGACAAGACTACATCAACCACTCACAGCACACAAAACAAATTTCTACAAACCCTGGGGAGGGGGTGTCTTCAGGGTCTCTAAGGATAAATTAGTGCTCTTTAGTATATCTGTATGATGTTTCTGATGGACTACATTTTGCACGGGAGATGTGTTGTACCAACCGAAAATAAATTGACTAAGAGTTATTGTCCTAGGTCCTTGACCTTTTTTATCCTAGCTTGACAGCTCTGGCAAAGGTCGCACATTCATCAGTGTTTGGTGGTAACTATAAACCTTTTAAAAATTTTAATATGTATGGCAACTCCCTCCCCTCTTTTAATGTAAATCATACACTTCACACACTGTCATTTTCAAATGGATTCCAGTTTGGTGTGCTCAGTGCTCAGGTGGAAGAAAATGCATTAAAATGCAGCTTCAGGCATTGAAAAATAGACTTTTTAAAAGGTTGATACAACAGTATAAAAGAGGGGTTGGCCTGTTTATCAAAAACAACAGCTTTCCAAAAAAATAGGCATGATGCCATCATCACACCTCCACAAGACTTGACTGTGAATGTTGGCATCCCAAAGAACATAGGATCGAAAACAGAATCTCTTTATTACACAATAAGTTTGGACAGTTAGGAGGCAGCATCTGAGAATTCAGATTTAAAAAAAAAAACAACACCATAGAGGAAAAAGAAAGCACTTGAATTTCTTCTATTTTATAAAATATCACAGTTTCACAGTTGTCTTATTGCAGCAGCTTTTCTTCCCTCCACTTTTGCTTGAGCAATCACAGTAGCACAAGATATGGAGATATATTAAGGTTGCTGCATCTTTTTTTTTTTTAATCACACAGTAGAATACTGAAGAAATAATCCTGTATAAAAATATTGTGTTAAGGTGAGATCAGAAAATTAAAAATTACAAATAATAAACTCAAAGGGTTTTTACAAATATTTTTGGACACAGGTACAGTCCAGGATCTGTTGGCAATGCAGCAGGTGTGTAGTTTACAATCAAGAGGCCTTGGCAGAATTAGGGTCCAGCAAGGAGGCTCAAAAGCAGCCTACAGTATGGTGTTAAAGGCATTTGAGAGGCACTCCAGGAAATGCAGAGGGCCTTGTTGCTGTGTTAAGTTCTGACTTAATGCTCTTTTTCTCCCCCTTTAAAAAAAAAAATACATACATATATATATATATATATTGCATCAGCAGTCTGTATCTCGACTAACTAATCTCTCCATTTTTCTTGGTACAATTTGCCCCCAGCCCTGTCCTCCTGCAATGTACAAGTCCAGCTTGGTTGTTTTTTGTTTGTTTTTTAAGAGAAAAAAAAAAAAAAAGCCCAAATATCTTAATTAAATTAATTAAATGTACAAACACCATAGGGTTTCATACTGAATAAATAGGGCTAATTAGACCCGGTGGCAAGTCTGAGGCACGGGTTTGTCTCAGGCTCAGCATTGTCTCAGGTTAGGAAGTGGTCCAAGGACTCCCACTTATTATTTCACTTATTATTATTAATCATAAATTCTAATGTATCGTCCGCACAACTTCAGGATTCCCGTAAATTTCCTCATCTTCAGACTCGGAGGTGGTTCCATTGCTGGAAGGGGTGTGGAGGTGGCTGGGGGCCCCACTGGCCTGGCAAACGTACCACTCATTGAGGTTGGTCACCTGAGGGGACAGAGTGCTGGAGCGACTCCTGGCTGGGTCCAGCACGGGGGACAAAGGGGCACCCACTGGGGTCCCCACTGATGAGTAGCCAAGGGGTCCTGGAGAAGGTGGCGGGGACTTGCAATGAATCTTCATGTGCTTCCTCAGGGAGCTTGGGTGAGTGTAGGATTTGTCACAGCCTCGGATTTTGCAGTAGTAGGGCTTGTCACTGGTGTGGACATGGGAATGTTTCTTCCGATCACTACTATTAGCAAACTTCCTGTCACAGCCATCAAATTCACATTTGAAAGGCTTTTCCCCTGCAACAAAACACAGGAAGAGTCAACAATGGCTTTCCAGAGACCCCTCACTTGAGAGAAGCCTTGGAGCAGAACCAAGGATGTGTTTTTCCTATTCTCCCAAAGACCACCTCCCAGCCTAATTCTTCTTCCTAATTCATAAAAGGGAAGGGATATTTCAAGGATGGGCCTGGAGTCCACTGGCCTGGTGGCTTTGCTTGGACCTGGGCTCCTAAGAGGCTGTCAGCCCCTGCAGTCCCAGAGGGGTCAGGGTGAGATCCCCAGTGCTGAACTAAGAGCAGTATATAACACTGAAGCCCACCTGGGACCCGCAGACCCCCTCCCCCAACAGACACACTCCCCTCAGGGTCTGTACACTCAAAGACACAAGCAGGAGATCCTACTGTCAAAATAAACACAAATGATACTTCCAAAGCCACAGGCGGAAGTAAGCATATAAGAAAGAAAAAAAACAAACACATACACTAAATTAAAAGTAAACTGGGGGTACAGTAAAATTATAATAATGGCATTTCCTTTCAGTGTTCCCCAGCATTTCATTGATGGAGAGGGGCAGCAGGAGAGAATGTGGAGCTGGGAAAGGGAAGGAGGTAAAACAAAACAATGCCTTTCTTTAGAAACAGAGGCACCTGTGAAACACACTCCCAGCACTCGGTTTTTACAGGGCTAGCTGGGCAGAGAATAGGCTGTTGGCCTCTGCATTCTACAGCTCTCCTCACTACTTGCAGGGTGGTTAAGAGCACAGCAGTACAGAGCCATAACAAACATTAATAAAGACCACAAACCTTAGCAGAACGTACCTTTACCTTATACCATAAGTATGGTACATTTGACTACATTGCTTAATAGTCAAAAAGATTTTCTGAAAAAGGCAAGGGTCTTTTGGCCTGACACCTCCTGAAGCTGACCTAACCACCCCGAGAACACAATGCCTTTAAACACAAGGCCTCCAGTCCAGGAAATGGAAATACTTAATAAGACAACTAGAGAAATTCAGCCACACTACATTTTGGTGTTAAATAGCAAGAAAAGGAAGACAGCAAGCAACAGTCTAACTGCATTTTCCCTCTCCCCTTGGCATCCCTGAACTTGATATAGTTGAGTCCAGAATTGAACAAATCATTTTATTCATATTATTGTATTAATAATATTTTCCTCTTTTATGTAAATAATTTAAAAATAAAGGTGAATTGCTCCCATTTCAGCAGCTCCTCTGGTGATATACTAGGTAGGACGTTTTCCCTTGTTTTGGATAACTTATTTTCAAAAAGAAACTATGAAGCCTCAGCTTAGTGTACACACATTTCTGTGGTGAATTTTCTTGCAACCCCTGTACAGGTATTTTACTGCAGTGAGTTTTGCCAACGATAACTGCCTCAGTGGCAGAGTCTGCTAGCACATCTGAGAGTATTCAGATGGATGCCTGGAATTTAACTTTCCCTATATGGAAATACTGTTTTAAAATAGAATTAGACATTATTCAAATATGCCTCCTACAGTGATATATAAAGAGAGAAACAACACAATTCCATGATAATCGCAACCTCTAAAAATTCTCTGTGGATGAGTTTCACCAAAAACAAAGCAAATTCCTTTTTATCAAAACAGTGATTTGTCCTGATTTCTATATTACGCTTTAAGTCATAGATAAGACCAAGTTAACATCACATTCTTTTTAAAAAATTAAAATCAGCCTTTCTTTAATGTGGAGGCGTAAGTGGGTTTACTCACCCACCCTACGAAAAATGCAATGCTGCTTTCAGCATGGTCATGTTTCTGTTCAACCTACATATCCCGGATTGTGAATAAACGCTTTGAACACTGCTAACTCCTCCACTGCACATGAAAAAGGCAAACAACTAGATTCAGGAAAGGGAGGGATTGGAAGGCAAGGTGGAACATTAGAGGTAAATAAAGGAAGAGGTGCTCGGAGAAACAGCAGAGAACCAGGCCAGGGCAATGGAACGGCCACGGCCCGTGTGCTCAGGGGACCTAAGGGAATGAGCAAATTCTACCTAACTGGAAAGGCTGAGAGACCTCAGTGTTTACTTTTAAGATTCCGACAGACGGGTCACGTCAGAATTTAACTATTTACAGAGTTTGAGAGCCTGGAGCCTATGGGAAAGTAAGGAACTACGTGCGGGCACCGCCAGCTCCTAGCAGCTTCCTCTCCCGAGAGAGCACACGAGTCGGGCCCGCAGGACGGTTATAAACGGAATTGGGGGCACGTGGGTCAGGAAAGGGGCCTTCGGGAGTGGCTCGGGGATTAGTCCCTTTGATCAATCCGTTCCGGGATCCCGGATAACCCCCAAAAAGGAGAGCGGCGTGGCAGGGAGGGAAGTAAGTCCGGATGGACCCTCTCAGGACACAACGACGGATGGCTGAGAGGCCCAGGGACCCCCAGAAACACCGCGATATGGTTGGACTCTGAACCCAAGGCGCCCGCATCCCTCCCGGAAGAACCCCCAAGCTCCACCGGGTGGGGCCCACGCGGCCGCCGGGAGGGGACAGAAAATGCAACCGTCCACGAGACGCGGAGCCAAAAACCCAATGGCCACAGGTCCCCTCGGCACCCAGGGTCCCCTGCGCCCGCTGCCCCGACCCCACGCACGCGCGGGCGGCCCGGGAAGCCATCCGGGACAGGAGGCGGGGGGACGGACCGTTTCGCCGGGGTCCCGATCGGCTTCCACGCTCACAGCTCCAGGTACCTGCGAAGGGAAGTCAGCTTCCCTGGCCAGGCCTAGGCTGGCGGGAAGGGCCTGAGTCCGCGCACTGCACCGCGCTTGGGGGCTCCTTTTGGGGGCCGAGGTGGGGAGCAGCTTCACGGTCCCTGGACCTGGCCCGGCCGAGAAGTGCTGGGCACAGGAGCGAGCAGCCGGCTTAGCTGGCCAGGGCGTTTTTACGAGAGCCTCCTGGGAAGTTTCCTTCTGGAAAAATCATTAAGGCGGACTGATCCCGATTAGAAAGAAACAGGGCTCCAGGGAAAACGTGCTCCCCGCCGGCCATCAGGAGGCCGGCAGGGGAGGCCTATGACACGAAGGCAAGCTGGAGCCAGGCCGAGGCTCCTGCCTCGGGCCACCCCGACTCGGCTGCCCCCGCAGAGCCCCGAGCGCCCCCAGCCCTGACCGCTGCCTCCTGGCCGCGGCAGCGCCGATAAATCAGCCAAGTGATTACTGAACGTAAACTCCTGTTACTTAAGTGTCCTCCGAGGGGTAATCGTGTTTGTCCCTATAAATCCCGACTGCGCTCACGCTCACCAGCGCTTCCGCCCGACGCGCTCGTCCGCTCAAAGGGGGCACACGACCCACAGGAGCCATCCCACCGCCCCGAGCTGCAGTCGCCCTCCTCAGAGCTGTGGGACCCCCAGAGGCAGGGCTTGAGGGGGGATGGGAGGGTCCCTACGACGCCGAAGGCGTCCCCCGAATTCCACGACAGGGTAGGCCTCACCGATGGCGGGAGGCTCGGTCCTCCTTCAACTAGAACCTTCCCTAGGACATATGTTAACTCCAGCACCCTCCAGGGCGAGTATGATACTGCGTGCGAGAGAGCGCGTGGGGCGCGTAAATGGTGTGAGTGTGAGGACACACAGGTGTCGGTGTCGCGGGAATGGGGTGCACGCACGGGAGGACATGAGTGTAAAATTGTGGGAGACGCATGCAAGCGAAGGTGTACGTAAGGGGTGTGCGACGGAGGGCGAGTGCGAATGCGAGTGGTCTCTGGGGGCCCGAAAGCGCATTCGTGTCTTCCCAGAGGGTTCCCTTCCCCTCCCGGAGGGGCTGCCTCGAGCGGCCTAAATCCCGCAGCAAATCCCACGCTCGGTCCTCGGAGCTCGGCGACCGCGCGGGGCCTACGACCCGGTGGGAAGCGAGGCGCTTGCCAGGGCGGCTCCGGCCTCTTTTCCCATCGCCCTCCCCGACTTCCCGAGGCCGGACGGGTGGGGGCTGCCGACGGTCCTGGGCGCCTTCCTGCTCCAGCTTCTCCAGCATCTGCTCCAAGGTGGTGGTGGCGGCGGCTGGCGCGCGTTGCCTGTCCCGGCTGAGGGGCTGCGGGAGCGCTGGAGACTCCGCCGTGTGGCAACCCAACGCGGGGCCTGTGTGTGCTATCGAATTACTTATTCATAGAAAAAAAGAGGGGGAGAGAAAAAAAAAGAAGTCACATGTCCGGGTTATACGTATGCGAAGAGAAGCAGCAGAAGGAGGAAAAAATTAAGGCGAGCAGGAGGAGGAGGAGGAGAAGCAGCGGTGGAAGCGGCGGCGGCGCAGGAGTTGGTGGCGGCCGCGGCGCGGCCGGGGACAGACACCCACCTGTATGAGTGCGCTTGTGGATCTTGAGGTTCTCGGAGCGCGCGAAGACCTTGCCGCAGCCCGGGAAGGGGCAGGGGAAGGGCTTCTCGCCGGTGTGCACACGGATGTGGTTGATGAGCTTGTATTTGGCCTTGAAGGGCTTGCCCTCGCGCGGACAGTCCTCCCAGAAGCAGATGTGGCTGCTCTGCTCGGGGCCGCCCACGTGCTCCACCGTGACGTGATTCACCAGCTCGTGCATGGTGCCGAAAGTTTTGGAGCAGGGCTTGGCGCCGCCGGCCGGGGGCGGTGGCGGTGGCGGCGGCTGCAGCCCGGCCAGCTCGTCGGGGTCGATCCACTTGCAGATGAGCTCCTGCTTGATTGGCTGCCGCATGTAGCGCAGGAAGGCCCCGGCCGCCCCTGGGAGGTGGGGGTGGTGCTGGTGCGGGTGCTGCGCGGGCGCCGGCGGCGGCGGCGCCGGGGGCGGCGCGTGGTGCTGCAGGTGGGGCCCGGGCCCGGCCGCTGCTGCCGCCGCCGCAGCCGCCAGGTTCAGGTTTAAGTTCACGGCTCCGTAGCCGTGCAGGGCGGCGGCCGCAGCGGCAGCCACCGCCCCGTAGTGCGCGTCCCCAGAGCGCGGCGCGAAGGGCGGTTCGGCGCGGCCGTACAGCTCAGCCGCCGCGGCTGCCGCCGCCGCCGCCAGCCCCAGGCGCATCTGGCCGTTGAGCGGGTGCGGGTGGCCGCCGGGGGCTCCTGGCGTGTCGTGCAGCGCGGTGAAGAGCGCCGGGCCGCCGCCGCCGTCCGGGCCAGCGTAGGTGCCGCTGGCTGAGATGAACATGCCGGCCGAGTGGGGAGGCGGGGCCGGGTGCTGGGGGGAGCCGGTGCCCGACCGTTGCTCCCCTCCGAGCGGGGCCCCGTGCATGGCCGCTGCGGGGGCCGTGGCGGAAAGGTCCCTCCGGAGGACGAAGTCCCTGCTGTGGCCTTTGCCGCTGCTGCCGCCGCCGCCACTGTTGGTGGTGGAGTAGCCCGAGAGGGCAGGAGGAGGAGGAGGAGGCGGGGGAGGGGGAGGGGGTGAAGGGGAGGGAGGAAGGGGGGGGGCGGGGGGCGGGGGCGCAGAGGGCTGCGCGCCACTGTTGCCCCCGCCACAGGGGTAGCTGCCGGCGCCAGGGTGCGCGACCGAGGCTGCAGCAAGGGCGGCGGCCGCCGGAGCCTCGGGGTGTGCCAGGAGCGCCTGGGAGGGAGGGCTGAGGCCCAGCGCGCTTGCCTGGGCCATGTGCTCGGGTCCGAGCGGAGTGGTGGCCACGCCGGGGTCAGTGCCCAGGTCCCGCGGGCGGAGGTGCGCGACGGCGGCGCGGAGTTGGGAGTGGGCGGGCGGGCCGGCCAGCGCCGGGAAGCCTGTCATATTCTGAAGCGGCTGGACCTGAGCCGTTGCCAAATCCGCTAATCTCAGCTCTGGCGGGTTCCTCTTGCTCAAAGGGGGCTCCATCAGAACTACACAATCAGGCCCATAGACCCTCACCGGGGGGACTTTTTTCCCTCTGCCCGCCTTCAAAAACATGTATATACTAGGCGCTCTTTAACTTCTTTTGTCCTGGCCTCCTAACTCTGCTTATTCCTGTTCCCACTCTATCCTCCAGCGATTGGCAGAGTGAACACCACATTTGAGCTGCACAGTGGGACCGAGATTTTGGAAATGGCACGGGTGGGATTGGAGGGAGCCGCGTGATTGGCAGTAGCCTCGGCTGCCCGATTGGCTCCTGTTCAGGCCCTCGGCCCAGCGGGGATCCGCCCCCGTGCTCGCGGCCGCCTGCGCTTTCCCCAAGCGCCCCTCCTCTGCTGGAGCCCCGCATCCCCGCCTCCGCAGGGATGCCCAAGTTGCACTTGCAGAAAGTTTGAGCCTGGCCTGCGCGCGCAGCCCCCGGCGTTTCCCCAGACGCACCTCACGGAGCGCGCGCCGGCACCCGGGCAGAGGGCGCGGGGTGGTGAGGGGCTGGGGTCCCCCTAGGAGCAAAGTTCCAGTTTCAAAAACCTCGACCTCACTTCTCGCTGTGTGCCTTCTGGCACCCAAGTACTTTCTACCTCCACCTTCCTTGCGGGGTGGAAGGGCCCTAGGCTGCTCTTTCGGGGAGGAGGGTGAACAGCCCGTCCTACCTGTAGTGGTGATGCTAGAAACTTCTTATTTGGACACCCAACCCGCCTAGCTCTGAACTAGGGCGCACAGACAGTAGACGGAGTGAAGAAGATAAAGTCTATTGCTTGCAAGACAACTTCAATGATTTGGCTCCGCGAAACACCAGGTGAAGTCAAAATAAGTATTTCCCCAGAGGAACCGTTTTACCTCGACTTTTTAGCTCATGGAGTCCTTTTCAACATGGTTCAAAGGAGTTGGCTCGAAGTGTAATCTCACTACTCATCGGTTCTAGATCTGCCACTTTCAATTAGATCTACAGTATGGGCGGGGGAGAGGAAATCGGGCAGCGATTCTAACTTTTGCCTTTCGGGTATACAGTGGCAGGGCAGGCCAAACGGCATCTCTTCAGAGACAAGCCGCTAAATAAGCACCGTCCTTTAAGCAGAAGTTCTCCTTCCAGTCCAGGTCACAGTCCACATGTATGCCTCAGTTTCATTGACCGGTCCACAATTAGAACTGATCCAATAAAATATTATTTTGAAATCAATAAATATATTTGCTTTTTATTTGCTAATAATATTTCACCTTATCGTTTTCTAATAAACCAGTCTACCTCTAAGATGTCTTATTTGAAAACCATAAAAACTGGCTTTCTAAAAAGCGAATCCCATCCCTTGCCAGTGGTTTGGTAACAAATAGATTTTTTTAAAATAGAAATTTCCTGCATCACTTTTTGGCAGACAGAGAAATGTGGGGCTCCTCCCCCCAAGTTAGGGGTTGTAGTGCCCCAAAGCGTCCTTTTCAGATTTTAAAAGAAAGCATTCTTTGAAATTTGTGATGTTTCAAAATGCTCGTATATTAAAGTCCAGGGTTTTTAATTTTTTATTTTGCTGCCATCCGTAACATTACTTGTAAAAAAAGTGATAATGATTAGAATGTGATTTTTTTTTCCTTTGGAGATACAATAAAACATGTTTCCAACTTAATTCGTTTGCAGTCCAAGTAAAAGTAGACCGCACAAAGCCATTATCGGGGCGATGATCCTGGGAAGTAATCAGAAATATTCTCAAAAGAGTCGATTAGATAGCACCATTTACATTGGTATGAACGATGTTTAACAGGGGGCTTCGGTATGAGACTTAGGAATGTCCTTTCTTGTATAAAACTGACAAGCAAACAAAGACAATGCTACCATCAAATTCCAAATGGACTTTTCCTTTAAGCTTCAATGAAGTTCAAATATGGGGAATTAAAGGTGTGTGTGGAAACACAACGAAAAAAATTTAATAAACAGCAGTAACAAAATCCTCATCTCTATTTGGAGAGGACGAGTCCTTTCACAATTTTTTGTGTCAAACACTTAAAACATTTCAAGCCAACCAGGCGAAGGTCGATCGAGAACTGTGCCATCTTTATAGATGGTTTATGAAGAAAGCATTACATTTGGAATTATCATCACCGTCTTGATTTCCTCTCAGAACATTTACGATGCCTTTCCTTTATTTGAATTTCTTGGCAATAAGCATTAATTCTTGCAGTAATGGCAGCTTTGGGTTCAATCCTGCAGGTTATAAGTAAAAACAAAACAAAACAAAAAGAATAAATAAAGAAAGAAGAAAATAAACACAACCTAGCCTTTAATATGGACTGTTGAGCATTTTTATTGTGCAATAAAATGGGTACCTCCACCCCCTTCAAAATAGCTTTTCGTCAAAATTATAACTGCTTTGTTTTATTGAATTGCTGAAATTTAATGGTTTAATGGGTGAAGGCATGAAGGAAAGGCTGTAAAAATGTGAATAATGGTGCAGCAGAGCCGTGCGGAATCTGGAACCCGCCTCCTTGTACAACTCTTGTTAAACACAGCATGATATGTATCTGTCATCGATTTAATATGTCTTAATTCAAATATAGCTCCCTGATCAATTTCTTTTTATGGAAGCCTTAAAAAAGAAAAGACTTCTTAGGAAATAATAGAGATTTGGGGAGCGATAGGAAAGAGGGATATTTACAAAGTGAGTTTAATGAATATTTGCAAATTTATGACCAAACCTGGACCCTAAAAAGATAATTGACTCAGGTAAATCGACTTGAGATGCTAATTCTTAAAATAAAAGACTGGGAGCAAAATTTCAATCAACACCAATAAGGCGCCAATAAACCGCCTGCCAATTAAACCTGAGAATAGGCCTAGCTAGATGGTCATCAGGAAGGCTTGCAGTGGATTTCCGGGATTGCCTTTCTTTATAAAAGAGCTTTTTATTTTGTAGAAACCCTTTTTGTTATTGTGATGACCCGCCTGACCCCAGGTGCGCTGTTTCTTTTTCAAGCTATTTGGGAACCAAATCAAACCCCCTTAACATCCCAAGTTTCTAAAGACCCAATAACTGTGTCACACTTCCTAAATAAACACCAACAATTTCCAGGGCGCTGAAGGGAATAATAATACTAGTTTTAAAAGCAGGTGGCTGTGGAAGGCGTTATGTCCATTCTCCTTCTGTGGGTTTGGCCCGTATGTTTCGACGGTGGTGCTGGTCGTCAGGGCCAATCCTCAAACCCATGCCCCTTTCTGCGTTTTACAGTGGAGATGCCTGTGTGGAGGCAGCAAAGTGGCAAGCCATGGAAACATGGAAACATCCTTTCTGGAGTTAGCAAGGGCTATTGCAGGGCACCTATTTCCAGACCTCTAGGTTGCACCCCCAACCCCAGCCTCCTTCCAGCCCCAGACAAAGGTGTGAGGAGGCTGGGGAGGTGAGAGGCCTAGTAAATGGCCAGCTAACTGGAACCCAGGTTATCTGAGCTAACCGCGCTCAGCTGCCTGGAGCCCCCTGGACCCGATCTCTGGGGATGCTCGGGCTGGCGCTTTCGGCTCCCCGCTGCGCGGACGGGGGACTGAGGCTCCACCGCTCCCCGGGGCCCTCGGTGTGTCACCGAACACAGCCAAGTTTCCTGCGATGGGTATGGGCAATTAATAAACTCTAAGGGAAGTGAATTAGACATTTCCTGGCTTTTGAGCCTTTGTTTGATTGTTTCTGCAGGCAGAGGGAGGGGAAACTGGGGGGGGGGGGACGGTGGGGTGGACAAGAAAGGAGCTGGGGGACCCACCGAACCGCCTTTTATTGCCTCTGCAATTGCTTTACAACCCGCTGGTCCCGCGTGGTTTCTGTGAGTGCGGCCTCCCTGCAGAAGGGCTGGGTGTCGGCGGGTTTGGAGCATCTAGTGCCATTTGGGTCACGGCAGAGGCGGGTTCAAGGGCGAATGGGTCACCCGAATTACTAGAGGAATCGAAGGACCTTTGAAGCCCAGCCCAAGGGCGCCAGTGGGTGCTAAACAGGAGGGGGGTTGCTAGCCGACACTGGGAAGGGCCTGATGGTCCACTCAGACCTTCCCTAAAAGCTAGGGCGAGGTAGGCAAAGGCACCGGCACAGCTGCATTTTAGTAGAGCTGCGCCAGGGCCCTAAGTGATGGGGACTTGTGGTTCAAGGGCTTTTCCCAAATCAGGTTCGCCATGCGCTATGCAGGGAGTTTCAGGGCAGCCTCTCCTGGTCGCCTGCCCTGTCTGCACGGGGCAGGGATCGGATTCCCCATCCCCACCCTCCAGCCTTGGCCACTGACCACCTGACTTGCGTGGGAACTGCGACTGGCCCAGGGCCTTTGGGTGCTAAGAATCACTCCGCAATTCACAGCCCTCTCAGGGGTTCTCCGAGGGTTACCGCCCTCCTGAGCTGGCCCTGAGTCCTGAGGCTCCACAGATATGTGTGGAGCTAAGAGTAACCAGAAAACAGAAAAGTGCTTCTTCTAATAGCACTATCACACTTATGTAGACTTCATGAGGATGAAAAGGCAGAAGACTGGGGCTGTGTGACCGTGACTGATATGTTGGATTCCGTGGGGATTTGGTTTGTCTGGTTGTTGTTTGTACAGTTATGAAGTTGGCCTATCCCACGTCCACCTCACCTTTGTGGCTGAAAGCCATTGAAAAACTATCACTTCCTTTACTTCCTTACTACTAAAGAATAAGTTGAATAAAATCTGCCTGTCATCAAATACTCTCATTTGGTTTGCAATCATTTTTACCCTCAGAGATGGAGGTTGTTGGAGAAAGACCTTTGACCTACAGTTGACCATTAGGATTGATAATTTCTTGGGAAATGCATTATTGTTCCAAAATATGCCCAGAAGGTCAAAACAACCACAGAACTCTCTTACATGCTCACAGTTCATATAATCACTCAATATTTATTTCTATTGGCCCCACGATGTGCTTCTCCTCCCCTTCATTTCTTATCCTTTAGGATGTTTTTGGATGGGAAATAAAGGAGAAGTAGAGGTTGTGCAGTTAAAAATAAAATCTCAAATTTCTTGGGTAGTTCCTCCCACTCCACACCCTTTCCAATATCTATACTTCAATATTTGAAGAAGCTGCTGAGATAAATCAAATAGTGACACGTTGATGGATTTACTTGTGTAAGCAATATGGTTGACATATGGCATTGCTATTTATGAATGACAGCATAAATTGTATTACAAAGTCTATTGCAATAATACTGCAGTTTATTGGAAAGCTGCTTGCCTGTCATCTGTATTCAATCTCTCTGGATATAGTTCGCCTGGGAGCCCAAAGGATAGGTCTTCAGAATAATTAAACACATTCACATAAGCTAATGCCTCCTATTTTTTGTTGTTTGGTTTTGTTTGTTTTGCAGCAGTGGAAACAGTACCATCAGGAAAAGAGGAGACAAGTAAGGACAATTAATTCTCTTCCTTTAGCAAAACCACAACCACTGACTACCACCAATCCAGGGGTAAAGGCCAAGGTGACTGATGGCTTCTATTTTTTCTGAGTCCCTTTTGACAAATACACAAATATTACATCCCTATCACTAAACTGCTGGTGAGCACATATTTTATATAGAGACGTTTTATAAGCCCAGTTACAGAACATTAAATTTTAACTGTAGGAAGAAAATACATTCTTTTGGCAAACTGGAGAGGGTCTTATCCTATCACAACCTCATTGAGCACCCCTGCTTCTTACAAATGGTATTTAAAAGTTACAACATTGGCTGAGATTTTCACAATTTCCCCTTCTTTTACATTACACTTCTCTAAAGCCCTAACAAAGAACTTTTGTTCTAGGTGGGTTTTATAGAGGGGGCTCCCCCACCACACATGTGGTCCTTCATGGGTCAGGGGTCACTCAGCCCAGGAGTGGCTGAGAAGGCAGAATCAAAGGTGCCCTGCAACTTAATATCCTGTTGATGATCTTGTTGAATTTATGAGTCTGTGATACAGATGATGGTGCTGGAATCCTGTGAAATCCTTTTTTTGGGGGGGGCGGGGGTCACTTGTTTGTCTCATTTCTTCTCTCAACTCTTTCCCACTACCCCCATTTCCACCTTCTTCCTTAAGAGGAAAATTAAAAGTTTGAGTGGTGTGGCAACCAAGAGCTTCTGCTTTTCAATGCAAAGGTCAATTTTATTTGCTTGTTCTTTGGCTTTTCCTGTCCAGCAGTGCATGCCTATGTGTGTGTAAGGATACAGAGTGTTCATACATGATGTATTTATGCATAGGTACACAAAACACACCCCATACCAGCAAAAACCTCAGTCAACACTGTTCACAGAGGCCCACAAACCGCAACGAGGTGCTTTGGTGGATGGGCGCTCTGGTGTTTGGCGGGATTTTCTGTTTTTTGAAGACAACCTGAATTCTCCATTGCGCTGCCATTCCCTCTACTTGCGGAGAAATGAACACCGGCCCGCGCGGCCTGGAGCCGGATCCGCTTAAGCCCCGGGCTGCGGCCCAGCCGCACGCCGCCTCCGTAAGATTTCGGAAGCACACTTTTGGGAAACTTACAAAGAAGAGACATGCTTGTCAGATGGAGACAGTTGTGGGTCCTGCGGGCCTGACACTGCCACAGATGGGCCCTTCCAGAAACCTGTTGAAAAACTGAATTCACTCAAACTGTGCACTACACCGCTTGGCCGCTTTTTTCCTTCAGCCAAGGAACCCGAGTCTACTTTTGAGGCAGTAACTCTGAAAGCCTTTCCATGCTTTTTTTTTTTTTCCCTTGTCTCTCTCTCTCTCTCTCTCTCTCTCTCTCTCTCTCTCGCTCTCTCTTCCCTTTCCTTCCTTTAAAAAAAAAAGTGTCATGAAGTAAAGGGGTTTTGCGGTTTGTAGAGAAATAAAGCACTTCTGAGAAGGGACGGCGACGTGACTTTGAACTTGGCTCAGCTCTTCTGTGCCCTGCAGAGAGAGGAGAACTGGAGCCGGGAAAGAATAGTCAGGAGGGCCCAACCCGCGGGGTCTCCGGCGGGAATTAAGGCGTCCGCCCCACCGCCCGGCCGCGCACGGCCCCCGGAATCCGGCGCGAGCGAGCGTCCAGCCGCGCGATCCCCAAACGCGGGCGCAGCAAAAGCGGAATCAAAGCGAAACGAGAGAATGGGTCAAAGAGGAGAGGGAGGGAGGACTGGGGAGGGGTAAGACAGTGGGAAAGGAGGACGACTTGGAAGTCTGATGGCCTGAAAGAAGGAAGGGAAGTGAGGTCTCTGGATGTGCAGGTCTGCTATTCTCACAACCAATCTCCAAGAAAGCACTTTCCTTCGGAAATATTTTTGGAGTAAGCCTTTCCAGGTACTCTCCTCTCGCGCTCCTCTCCCATCCCCATAAAAATTGATGAATAAAACAAACAAGTGTGCAATATAAAAATTGCACTGGGCAATTTTTAATGGATTCAGCGTAGCAGGGCAGCCTTTCCGCCTGAGAAGTTCTCTTTTCTGGCCGCGTCTCTGTCACAGGTCTCTCTAGGTCTAGGGGGCCAGTTTGGCTAGTGCCCTCCGCCCCCTTTTATGCACAGAGAGAGGGGTGTGGAAATGGGAACTTTTCCTCCTTTCAAGAAAGGTGAGAATCTCCACCTTCCAGGCAAACTGCCTTGCTTTCAGACAGGATGCCATAGCCTCCCTCCTTCTTGCACCCCACCCCCACCCCCATGACAGGGAAGACGGGGACGGAGGGAGGGCACTGGGTCCCTTATGCTAGGTGCTACGGCCAGCGCCAACCTGCAGAGACTCGCTTAAGCCGGGAGAGGCTGCCTGAGCCGGCGCAAGAGAGCCCGGGCTCTGCCAGCCATAGTGAGCTAGAGGATTCTTCCCGCGTTTTTGTTGATTTCATTTCAGCATATAATACTGAAAATTGATTATTTCTCTTCGTTTAATTTTATTTCAACTCCTAGGGATTTATAAATAAAAGCAGTTATCCAGTCCAGTCCGGCGAACACTCTCGAAGCGCTGGCCTCAGGCTGTCCTTTTCACACCTCTGCAGCCCCGGGGTCTGCGGTTCCCTCTCTGGTTACCTCGGGAACGCGAGACTTGGGCGGCGGGATAGGAAATGTCCGCAGCGGTCAGCCTGGGCCGCAGGGCTGGCCAGGCGCCGCACGGGAGCAGCCTCGCCGCCGGACCACCGCCCGGGTGGCACTCCCCGCTCCTGGAGAAGGAGTGGATATATATGCTTTCTAGAAGGTTTAAGCCCTGAGGAGTCTGGCGGCTTCTTCTCCCGAGACCCTGAGCCTGACCCGCAGACAAACTCGGGCCTGAGCCTCGCTTGGTCTCGGGCGTTCCCACATTTCCTAGCCCAAGGATGCGGCGGCCCGGCTTCTGGGCATTTAGCCTGAGGGTGACACTGTCTTTAAACGACTTCCAAACAACCCCCTTCCACGCGGGGGTCGCAGCCCAGTGTTTACTGCTGTAATCGGAGCAGGACGCAAGCGGCGGGGGGGGAGCTCAGCGCGTCAAGGGGCGGACGGGGCCGCCGCGGGGGGCGGTGAAGGCGGTGTCTGGGTGGGCGTCCGGAGGGTGGGAAGAAGGGGACTGCCTGGCTTTCTCTGTGCCCACCGTCCTGCACCTGTGGTTTCCATGCCACAGAGCAAGTTTACAAAGGCAGGGGGGAGAGAAGGGAGGGTGCCAAGCGGGCAGCACACCGGCCCTCCCCTCTCCTCGTGGCGCGCTCCAGGCGGGGCCCCGGGCCTGAAACGTCCCGGTGCGCAGAGCCTCCTGCCGGGCGACCCAGCTGCTAGCCACGTCTGGAGCAGCCAGGAGTGCTCGGGCCAGGCGCCCCCGAGGTGTTTGGTGTCCGCTGGGAGCTGCTCGGGTCTCCAGGGAGTCGGTGGCCTACGCGGAAGGACTGCAGCGCTGGGCTGCGTCCCATTCCTGACCCGGCCGAGGACGCCTAGACCTCGCGGCCTGGGCGCACGTCCACGCCACGCTGGACGCCCGGCTCCCGGGAGCGCCGCGGTCGGCCGGGACTAGAAGCCGCCGCGCCGAGCACTCGGGTGAAGCGCGGCAGGATGGCAGGCCGGGCCAGCGGGCACGTTCGGCTGCCGCCCGGGCCGCGAGCAGCTCAGGGGGCGCGGGGACAGAGAGGCGGGCCGGCCGCGGGGCGGGGGCGCGGGATTGACGAGGCCGCGGTGGCCAATCGCGGCCCTGGGACGGCGGGCGGGGCGGGAGCCGCCGTTAAAGGGGCGGTTTGACCGGGGGACCCGGCCTCGAGCTGGAGGGTGGGTGGGTGGGAGGGAGGGAGGCCGGGGCGGGAGACTAGGGGGCGCGGGGGGAGGGGAGAGGAAAAGGAGGAGACAAAAAATACAAAATAAAAGGCTGCTGCTGCGGCGTCGGCGGCGCCCACCGAAATCAACAGAGGAGGTGGCAACGCAGCCCACCGCAGCCGAGCCCAGGGATCCCGCCTGGGCCTCACACTCGCTCTGGCCGCGGACTGCGCTCGGTCCACGCGGCGCGGCCGCTAGTTCCCGGCTCAGCGCCCAGGGCCGAGCGGTGGGAGGGAGAGAGGGAGCGAGAGATCACTTTTTTTATTGTTGTTATTGTTTTTCAGCCCAGCCTCCCCCTCCTCCCCTCCCCCTGCTTGCGTTCTCCCCTCCCACATCCCCCTCCCCCTACTCCCCCGCCTCCTCCTCCGGCACAACTTAAAGAAAGGGGGAGCGTCGGGGCTGCTGCCTTCATCTGGGGGAATTCGTAGCCACTGCAAGTTTACTACGCGAGGCGCAGCCAATGCCAAGCGCCGAGGCCGAGGAGGGCTAAACACTGCGGCCGCCGCGCCGAACAATACCCGCCGCGCGCGGGGCGGCGCGAGCAGGGCCGTGGGGGAGGGAGCTGTAGCCGGAGCGCGCCGTGGAGGACGCGTGGACTCCGCCTGCCGCCCCGGCACTCCCGCCGCGGTCAGGTGGAGACGCTGGTGCGCTGGCTCCGGGCGCCAAGCGCGGAGCTCGCCTCGGTCCTCTCCTCGCCCGCCTGCCTGGTGTGCCCACGGCCGCGGCGCTAAGGCACCGTGGTCCCGCCGCGGCTGTGACTGCATTCTGCCGGCGCTGCTCGGCGCGGCCGGACTCCGGGTCCGCGGGGCGTGCGAGTGAGTGAGTGTGTGCGTGCGCGCACGGGTGCGCGCAGGGGTGGGGGCCGCTGCGCGGTGCTCGCCCCCGGTAGCCCCCCTCTCCTCTCGGCTCCCCACACCTCCCTCCGGCTCCCTCCTCCCGCCCGCCCTCCCCTGCCCTGCTCACCCGCCCCCGCCGCAGCTCCTTTAATACACTTTGGTTCTCCTCCTGGCTTTGGACTCTTCTCCTCCTCCACCTCCTCCTCCTCCTCCCGCGCCTCCTCCGCCGCCGCCGCCTCCTCCTCTTCTTCCTCTCTGCGCCTTCGCTCGGCTCCCGGCCGCCCGAGGCAGATCCAGGCGGCGGCGGAGGCGGCGGGCGCCGGAGAGCTGCTCCCAGGACTGAAGCAGCCGCCACCACCGCCGCCTGCGCCTGGAGCCCGGTGGCCGCCGGACGCACCGCGCGGATCGGGAGCGGGAGTCTAGGCAGCGCGGAGGCGCGGGGCTCGCCTGGGCGGGCGGGCGCTCTGGCCATGCTCCTGGACGCGGGTCCCCAGTTCCCGGCCATCGGGGTGGGCAGCTTCGCGCGCCACCATCACCACTCCGCCGCCGCGGCGGCGGCGGCGGCCGCCGAGATGCAGGACCGTGAACTGAGCCTGGCGGCGGCACAGAACGGCTTCGTTGACTCGGCCGCTGCTCACATGGGAGCCTTCAAGCTCAACCCGGGCGCGCACGAGCTGTCCCCGGGCCAGAGCTCGGCGTTCACGTCGCAGGGCCCCGGCGCCTACCCCGGCTCTGCTGCAGCTGCTGCTGCGGCCGCAGCGCTCGGGCCCCACGCTGCGCACGTTGGCTCCTACTCTGGGCCGCCCTTCAACTCCACCCGGGATTTCCTGTTCCGCAGCCGCGGCTTCGGGGACTCGGCGCCAGGTGGCGGGCAGCATGGGCTGTTCGGACCGGGCGCGGGCGGCCTACACCATGCGCACTCGGACGCGCAGGGCCACCTCCTCTTCCCCGGCCTGCCAGAGCAGCACGGGCCGCACAGCTCGCAGAATGTGCTCAACGGGCAGATGCGCCTCGGGCTGCCTGGAGAGGTGTTCGGGCGCTCGGAGCAATACCGCCAGGTGGCCAGCCCGCGGACCGACCCCTACTCGGCGGCGCAACTCCACAACCAGTACGGCCCCATGAATATGAACATGGGTATGAACATGGCAGCAGCGGCGGCCCACCACCACCACCATCATCACCACCACCCCGGTGCCTTTTTCCGCTACATGCGGCAGCAGTGCATCAAGCAGGAGCTCATCTGCAAATGGATCGACCCCGAGCAGCTGAGCAACCCCAAGAAGAGCTGCAACAAAACTTTCAGCACCATGCACGAGCTGGTGACCCACGTCTCCGTGGAGCACGTCGGCGGCCCGGAGCAGAGCAACCACGTCTGCTTCTGGGAGGAGTGTCCGCGAGAGGGCAAGCCCTTCAAGGCCAAATACAAACTGGTCAACCACATCCGCGTGCACACAGGCGAGAAACCCTTCCCCTGCCCCTTCCCGGGCTGCGGCAAGGTCTTCGCGCGCTCCGAGAACCTCAAGATCCACAAAAGGACCCACACAGGTAACCGCGGTCTGGGACAGGGACCAGGTGCGGAGGGGAGACACGCACAGGCAGAGGGGCTGTGGGTGCCGACGTTGGGTGCAGACCGCCAGCGGGGGCCCTGGGATGGGAGGTGTTTTTTTGCATCTACGAGAGAGCCAGCCGCTTGTTTTTGTTGGAGGGTGAAAGAATATTATCAGGCTGGATTTTTCCATGTGCGGAAATCGAGTTTTAAATGATCAGCCTCACATCAAATGTATGCTTCGGTCATGCAGTTGCTTGGTTTGCTCAGCCCCGGTTAATAATTTCCGTTCTAAGTAGAAAGCACAAAATAAAACTGCTCTCTAATTCGGTGCCCGGGAAGCGAGCCTAGAGAGGATTTTGCCAGCTTGTCTGAATGTGCTTTTCTGCTCAGAGTGTCTGTCTGTTTGAGTGGTTTGTGTGTTTTCCCACTTCTTTCACTCGTGGTCCAAACGCCCTTCCCGGGACTGTTTCGCATTAAATGAGACTGGTGTGAGCCGAAGCTGTAATGCATTTCTCATTTTTAAAGTGTTTTTAAAGCCCGTTCCGGGTGGGTCGCAGGGACTTTACGGTGGTTTCGCAGCAATTTGTGAAATTCTCTAATGGGCACCAGAGGGTTTGCGATTCCCAACTTGGACCCAGGTCAGCTAGAGCCCCAGGCAGCGCGGCCCCGCAGGGGGATCGCGTGAGAAGAGAGCTGAAAAAGAACGCGCCTCCTGCCTCATAGATTATTCATCTATGACCAGGTCTCAGCCAAAATCGTGCCAGACGATTTCCTAAAAGAAAGCCAAATGTTTTAGCAACTTCCCCCGTCAATATTTACTCCGAAGTGGGGATGCGCCAGCGGCCTATTGTTCTCTTCCGGGGAGGGAGGGAGCAGAGGTGCTAGACAAGCTTTTAACAAGGTTTAAAATTTGAGAAATTTATTTGCATGAAATGCTTGCTTTTGAGTCCTGTGTCTGAGCGGATGTCTTTAAGAAACAATTTAGGTGCTAATGGAATTTAACGTTAAATGATCCCCTTTCCAAGTGGAACGAGGTTTGAGTTCTCACACCTCTAAATGACTCCAAGCATTTGGAATTCTGGCAACCGGATGCAGGGACCGCCAGAAAATTAAACGAGGAGGTTTTGAAAGGCTTTTCTGACTTCCCCAACCCTCACTTACCAGCTTGTGCCTCTCCGCAATCACTAGATGCTGCCTTATCTCTAGTATTTACCTTTCATTCAACTTATTCTTTAAAGACTGGAGGTGAGACTAGAATTGTGGTTAATTCCATTTGCAGAATTTTGGATGGAAAATACTGGCTCAGTCACTCTCCACAGCCCGGCCCCTAAACAACACGTAGCAACTCCAAATGTAATTGCTTACTGGCCCTGGCGCGAAACCGACAGCAGCCCAGCAGCCTGTGTGATTTTGATAATGCCCCAAATATTTTGTCATAATAACAGCTTCTCTGTGGCGAGACCAACTTGTTAGAAGCTGCAAATCCAAGAAGCCCTCTAGAAAGGCAGGCAGGGCCAGGAGCTACCCACATTCCTGAGAAATTTGAGGAGATGGGCGTCAGCCTGGGAGAAAGTAAAATATTAAATAAATGAGCGGGACTGTCGGGCGAGAAGGCGGTTAATTTGATCTCGGTTCTGCCACAGAGGGGATTGGATTGGTTTAAGGGACTCAGCCCCCTCAGGCCCTTCTCCCTCGCCGCGGCCCAGCCCCCCACGGCCCAGGGCTCAGCAGGCTCTGGGTGTCTGCAGCCAGCGCCGGTGTTTGCCTTCCACAGGAGAGAAGCCGTTCCAGTGTGAGTTTGAGGGCTGCGACCGGCGCTTCGCCAACAGCAGCGACAGGAAGAAGCACATGCACGTCCACACCTCCGATAAGCCCTATCTCTGCAAGATGTGTGACAAGTCCTACACGCACCCTAGCTCGCTGCGGAAGCACATGAAGGTACCACCGCGGCGGCCGGGAGGAGGGCGAGGCACCGGGGCAGCACTGGTCTGGACCACCTCAGCGGGCCTGGGAGGGTCCCCAGGGGTCGGGGTGGCGATGGGGACCTTTGTGGGGGTGCTTTCCCCCAGGGGCCCGGCCCCACAGCAGCTGCACTCACACCCAGTCCCCTCTGGTCCCCCCTCCCGGCTTTTGTCTTGCAGGTCCATGAGTCCTCCCCGCAGGGCTCTGAATCCTCCCCAGCTGCCAGCTCTGGCTACGAGTCGTCGACGCCTCCGGGGCTGGTGTCCCCCAGCTCCGAGCCCCAGAGCAGCTCCAATCTGTCCCCAGCGGCGGCAGCAGCAGCGGCGGCGGCTGCGGCGGCGGCGGCCGCGGTGTCCGCGGTACACCGGGGCGGAGGTTCGGGGAGTGGCGGCGCGGGAGGCGGTTCGGGTGGCGGCAGCGGCGGGGGCGGCGGCGGGGCAGGCGGTGGGGGCGGCGGCAGCTCTGGCGGGGGCAGCGGGACAGCTGGGGGCCACAGCGGCCTCTCCTCCAACTTCAATGAATGGTACGTGTGAGGGATCGGGCCTCTCTCCACTCCCTGTTCCCACCCCAGCGCAGCGACCCTCCCCGCAGCTAGCAGCGAGGGCACCTTGTGATCATGTTGTTAAAATTACGAATCTGATTTTTATGATGATGAAAATTTTACCAGCAGAAGGATTTTTAAAACTTTTTTTAAAAAAATAATAATCTAGGCATGAAGAGCAAAAATATCCCTTCCGGAGTCTTTGAAGCTGAAAATATAAAACAAATAAAAAATAAAAAAATAAAAACCCACAAAAATGTTGACCCAAACCTCCCTGCTAACCTCCATGCCCACGTTCTTTCCCACCCTGTTCCCAGTCTTCTGACAAACTGTGTACATAGCGGACTCCTCCTTTCTTCTCCGAGGTGGTTTTAATGGCTTTTTGGTGTATAGAAGTTTGTCCATTTGTAAAACTCCGGATTGCCTTCCTCCCCGACTTCCTCCCCTTCCCTTCCCCAAAGTGATGGGCTTTCTCTTCTCTTTTTTAGTTTACCCGGTTTCTTTTTAAGTAATGTGGAAGAAAATGGTTTATTTTGTATTGTGGTATTGAATATTGTGTTCCTTTTTATGAGGCAACCTGATTGTAAACTTCATGTAACTATAGACTGGAAAAAAACCGAGCCGTGCCAAAGTCGCCCTTCTGTTTCTTCAACACACTGACCCATAGCACACACATACACACCACCACCACCAACGCTTGTGAATGTATTTTTCTGTTAGCTGGGTTTACATGTGATGTTGTAGTGCTTTTGCAAGTTCAATTTGTTAGTTCCTGTATGAAAGATTGTGGGGGGGAAATAAACGTCGTGCCGTTAGCTTTTTCCGTAATAACACCCTTCCTTCTGTAAATACCCGTTACCATATTTATCCATTTGTAATTAAATTATGGTATTAACTTGCTACAGAGGAAACAATATTTATAAAGAATGTTTCTTAACTATAAATATGTACAATTGTGGGCATAAACTGTTTCAAGATTTTTTATTTGAAGGTTTTAAGTGGTTTGATCATTTCTTGTGATGTTTTGAGAGTAATGCATACAGAAATATAATAAAATGTGTTGAAACTGCATGAACATACTATTTTTTCTAGCAAAGTTATTAAAGAAAATGGGGAAAGAGGCAGCTGAGGATTGACTTGGGTAGCAGTAGCGAGCCTGAATGGGCGGGTGGCACATGCATTCTGGGGAGGAAGGTGTGTTTCTGCATAGAAAACAAGCCAAAGCGCCCCTTTGGCAGAAGGTCTCAAAATTATTTTCTTTGTCCTTTGTTTAATAGCTGAGAGTGAATTAAATTTTTGGAAAGCCCCTGTGAGGAATGGCGGCAGGAACCTTCAGAGCTTCTAATGGCTCCATTATCTGAGGGAATGCCTTTCTTTCTTTCAGCTATTTGGGCTGGATTTAAGAGCACTAAACATTTCCTTATTCTTTGTTTGCCCCCTTTCCTGCCCCCTTTCCTCTCCCTCCCTCTGAAAAGCTGAGGTACAGTTATTTTTAATTACACATTTAAAACTGAGCAGAGTACTTTCTTTTTGAACTTGGCCTAATGATTATAGTTTAAGAGCCCGTGTGTACCAAAAGTTGCTTGAAATTTTAAGCAGAGAAATCCTGCTGAAGCAAAGCGGCTGTGTGCCAACAAGCAGGATGGTCCAGGCAAGGTGATAAATAGGCTACATTTTGATCTTCTTGGGGGAGGAGAATAGATAGGAAAGGAACAAACCATTAGCCCCCCCAAAAAAGAGAACCTCTTGAAGAATTCAGTAAAAATAAAATAGAATAAGGTATCAACATAAAATTGCTAGGTGGAAGTGAGGGAGCCAGACCCCCGGCCACCAGCTTTTCTCCTAGGTTTATAGCCTTGCTACCTCCCCCGCAGGAGCTATTAAGAGTTTTCAAACAAGATACTCAAAGGAAGAAGGCAAAAATAATTTTAATAACCAAAGAGTAGGGATGGGGAAGATTATTTTTAAATTTCTAAGCCATCAAAATACCTCCATCTCCCAGTAGCTCCAAGAGGCCTTGGGCAGTGGTGGAGCTCCCCCCCTCCAGCCCCCCCCCACCAGCGGGGAAAAGACTTGGGTGGCAGCAGCGACACCTCCAGAGGGTCGCCCAGCACCGCCACAGAGACGGAGAGCGCGGGTGGCTGCGGTGGCTGCGGCTGCGGCTGCCCGGCTCTCCTTTCCCTCCTGCCTGGAATGAGCCTCCGGGCCAGGCTGGCCAGGCCTGAGGGGCGCTTGGGGAGAGCGGGCAGCCCTGACCTCCTAGAGGTCACACTACCTGTTCAATGAGGAGGAAAGGCGTCCAGCCTGGGGGTGGGGTGGGGGTGCCACCAGAGGGTGACAGATGCCGGGCTCGCCTTCCCCAGTGGCTCTTCGAACTGCCCAAGCGCCATCTCCTGAAGCAATCAGACCCCTATTAAAATCAAATTTATAACCCCTAATATATTAGGCGAAATTATTAAAATAATTGGCATATGTTACTGATCCTTGGGAGAGTTCATTGAGCACATTGTAAGCTGTGATGAAAATCGTTTAGGGTTTTCCAAAGCCCCCTCTCCCCCATAGGAGGACGAAGGAGTCAAATGAAATATTTGTCATAACTTGTGCAAGAATAAAAAGGCCTATTGGAAATGTTTCAACTTTAATTTTTTTTTTTTTTTTTTTTGGTGGAAATTGGTTTTGAGAGAAGTCCCAAATCTAAGGAGAAGGACAAGATGGGAGTGAGGAGGGCAACTTTACCATGGGGCTTGAGGCTTTTCTTCCCATCTGGGGAAGAAGGAAAACGGCGAGAAAGACGTGGCCGAGCTCACAGCATTTAGTTGGTTCGATTGCTTCCCTCAACTCAAAGTCCGAGAGCCGCCCGAGGCCCCTTCGGGTCCGGGGGCGCTGATCCTAGTTTTCAGCAGAAAAGTAAAATATGAAGCAGGCAGATCCCAGCCCGGGAGTGGTCTCCGAGTCCACCCTAGGACTTGCGGAGCGGGAGGGAGCCGCCTTCCCTCGAAAGGGCTCCCAGTTCCCGGTCCCTCGCTTCACAAGGCTTTGTCCAAACAAGTCACGGATCCAACAAGGTGGTCCAGTCTCTCTCCCTTTCGCCTTTCTCTTCTGCCCTTCTAATCCCAAGGACTGGATGAAGGAGAGGGGAGATGGCAGTAGTGTAGAAGTGTCAAGATGTGAAAATTGCTCAACTGAGAACGCACGCAGGGCTCGCGGCCCAACAGCCTGCACTGCATTCAGGCGCCTGGGCCTGGGCCTGGGGGTGGGGGTGGGGGTGGGGGGGACGGGCGTCCTCCCCCAACCCCACCCCGGACCTGAACGCTAACCTGCTCTTGCCTTGACTCCAGAGACACAAAACTGAAGCCAGCCCTCTCCGCTCGCTGGGACCCTGCACTGCACTGCGCTGCGCTGCGGGTCGCCGCCCGCAGGGAGGCCCAACTTGCAGCGGCCGCAGCACGATTTCTGCCAGCCGCCGCCTTCAACTTGAACTTCAGTGCGCTCAGAGCGGCTTCCTTTGCCCTCCGCTCCATCCACCACCTAAGAACTCTCCTCAGCGCGAGGGTCGCTTTATCTGGAGGCATCTGGAGGCCCCTCGGGAGGTCCGTCATTATTATTATTAATTATCGTGATCCTCACTGCATTATTAATGCCCAGGATGATAACTAGCATCGGTATCAGCTTTCCCTGGTTCAGTGATATCCCACGAAATTCGGGGCGGGGAGACGGTTACTTCAGGATCAGAGGCCGCGTCGATTTTCCTCGGGGCGTAGGCAAGGGGAGGCTGCTGGGGCCAAGGCCGGGCTGCACGCGGGGGAAGAAACTCATTCTAGGCCCCACAGGCCCATCCCAAGCTGCCTGGCGCTCTTCCCTAGGCCGGCACCTTCGCTCTTCCTCTTCCCAACCCCCTAGCCCCTTTGTCTCTTTTTCAGACGGATGTTTTCAGTCTCAAGTGGTTTTATTTTCCGCACAAAACCCTGAGATCAAGGGCAGATCACAGACTGTACCGGAGGCTCGGGTTTCCCTGGACTCCGTGCTATTCTGCATCCCAGGGTTGGCTGGGAAGGAAGGCCTGGGCCGGAGAGGTGACGGGTCTCCAGGTCCGCAGGCTGGGGGTGGGGGGGCTGGGGGAGTTGGGGGTATGTGTGTCCTGGTAGGTCCCTGGTGAGCTCACCCGTGGCATCAGGGACCCATGGAAACCCACCAGGCGCCCACCAGGGACACTCGGGTCCTACCCTCTCCCACACTACTCCACCGAACTGATCGGAAGGGCGCACTAGGCCTGCTTCCAAGGGCTGAGCGATCAAGGCCTCAAAATCACACTCCGTCAAGACTTGGTTGGACCTTTGGGTAGGTTTTTTTCACTTTAGCAGGCACGTGTCCCGGAAAGAGGTCCTTGAAACCCAAAGCAAGGGTTCAATAATGATTTGTGGATTGATGGTTATAGTCTGATATCACTCTGGTTCCACAGAAACTTGGAGCTCCTTGGCCCACTGTCACCCCCAGGAGACCGAAATGAACCGTTTCTATTTTTAACTGGCAACTGAGAACAGGGCAGGAAGAAGTTCCCCTCCACTTCCCCCTTCCGGACCCCAGATCATAGCTGGGTTTTTATTTTAGGGGGAAAAAAAACGAAGGTCTTTCCAGACTGGATACAGTGGTTGGGCAAAAACCAACAGGCTAGTCCGGTGGGGTGCCTGAGCACGAAAAGGCCTCTATGGCCGTTTGAATCGGGTGTTGCAAATGAGAACTCTGTAAGCCATAACCAGTGCAGCCAGAGGGTCTGAGTTCACGGTCAAGGCTGTGGTCGACTAGGTCCAGCGAGTCCAGGCCTCGCCCCGCCCCTGAGCTGCCACAGCCAAGATCCCCGGCGGGGAACTCGAGACCAGGGTCCTCCCACTCCTGCCCCGCCCCAACGGTCCGAGAATTCTTGGTCCTGGGGCCACCTCGTCGCTCTCCCAAGTTTCTCTTTTGTTCCCAGGGACCAACGAGCTTTTGAAAAGGTGACACCTTGCTTCGCCTTCTCCTGCTCTAGGCCCTGCCCTCGTCCGGCATCCCTCCTGCCCCACGAAGCGAGACGAGGCTCAGCACAGCTGTCTGTCAGAGTGGCGGGGGCGGGGGTTCCCCTGTTTGCGTGTGTGCGCGCGCGCACACACACACCGACACACTCACACCATATGCTCACACATCCTCACCTCCTACGGCTTCCGCACCTCCTAGCCACGGGCTCGCGTGAGTGGGAAGGACCTGAGGCTGCAGAAATGGGGGTGAATGTGGGCAGCAGGAGACGCTCCCCGCATCTCTCCCCCCACCCATTCCTACCTCCCCCAGCCCTTTCTAGCGTTGCCTTGGAGGCGGCAGGACCTGCCCTGCGCTCTCAACCCAGTTCGGCCTTGGAGGGTCCTCCGCCCGGGCGGCACTCCCCAGGCCCGCACCGGAGCCACTGGAGTGGGACTGGGCTGAGCCGGGCTCCCAGCAGTCAAGTCTCCCAGGCCCACTCCCAGGGGCTTCGAGAGGCCAGGCGGCCCCATCTGCCCGCGTGCCCTGCAGGCCTTCGGGTGTAGGGAGTGGGGCGCCCCCTCACCTCCCAGGAAATCTGGAGTGAGGGAAGAGCTGCCTGGCCCCCGCGTCCCCAAAACCTGGTCTCAACCTCTGCCTTTCCCAACCTCCCGGAGCCAGGTTTCTGTCTGTCCTAGAGGCCAAGCCAGTGGCCCCGGGGAGCAGAAAGGGGCTCAGAGCTGCTAGAGAAGGTGGGGGGTAGAAATAATAATGATGTTAATAATGTCAGAGATAACCATCGCAGTTAAAGTTCAGCGACTGGGCTGCTCGGCGGAGGCCGGCGGAGACCTACAGAGGCTCCTGACTGGCAGAGCTGGAGGTGGGCTTGGGGTCCTCTTATGTTGCCCCCGCCCCTCGCCAAAGCCCCCTAAACTTCGGGTCTGGAACCAGGCCGAGCCAGCAAGGGCCTGCCAGGAGCCCCGCCGGAGCCTCCCGCTGCAGCCAGGCTGCTTCTTGTTCTTTTCTTTCTCTTGGCCCACCGGGCCCACAGTGGTCAGGGTGGCCGAGTGTGGTTTCCCGAAACTCTGGCGTCGGCTGGGTCTGCGTGCCCCTGGCCGGGTCTCCACCCCCGGGCCTGTCTCCCGGCCTCTGCCCGCCAGCCGGTGAATGGTGGATTTAATGAGCGCCTGTGCGGCGTTGGCCAGCGGTTCTGAAGATGCGCTGACCTGGAGGGAGGGCGCGAAAGGTCAGGCGCACGCCGGGCCCAACTTGGGCTCCTCCCAGGCCCATGCTGCTCGGATATTGATCCTGGGAGAAAGATAAACAGAAAAGCTGGACATTCAGTCATGAATACTAATGAGCCAGGATAGGGGTTTTAATTGCTGTGGACTTCCTTTTTCCAGTTAATCCTTATTGCAAACTTCGCTGGAGTCAGCTTTCTCCAGCCTCCTCCTCCTCATATTTTCCTGTGAAATGCCCAGGCGAAAGAGACCTGTGTCAACTTGACTTTGTCCTCCTCGAGATGCCCGTGTGAGCTCGAGAGCCCACAGCCCGTGTTTCCAGTGTGGCTCTGTTTACTAATTATGGAAATATAGGGCTCCTATAAAATAAATTGTTTCAGTGTGGCTTTGGCGAGTCTGCTTCTTGACTTCTTCACCCTTATTGTTTCAAAGACTTCGTGTGTCCTTGGCCTTTAAACTTCCTCTTGACAATTGCATCTTTTCTCCCGCCACGGAGGCTTCTACTCCAAACCGTGCACTCTGTCCCCAGACGTTCACGTTTCTCAGTCTCCAGGACTTGGCACTGGCTTTGCCAACCGCAGTGTCTAAGTATTTCGACCTAGCAGTGAATTTTTAGGCAAGCTAATTTACCACGTAACATAAATTTTGTGGTTTCTCTGGTACCTATAAGCAGCAGTGTAATATGAGACAGCAATCTAAAAGAATTGTCAGAAAGATTTCTGCCTCCATTCTTGATATGCATTTGATAACTTACCTATAATCATTTTTATTAAAATAAACCCATTCCTGAATTGACTTTTTTCTTGAAACTGCATAAGTCGACTGTAAATCCTATAAAGTAGTTTCAACTGTGTGATCAGGAGAGAAAAAAATATATAAACCTATTTTTGTGACAATGTAGAAATGTGTTGAAACCCAAGCCAGAAAAAAAAAATCAGCTGTGCTAGAATAATTTCCAATATTATTCTGATCCTTAAAGTTTTGGACAAAATAAGCCTGTATTTCACTTCATTGCCAATAGGTCCCAGTACTGAAGTCTCCTGAGGATGCTGTTTCACTTACACTTTTCAGTCCAAACTTTTTTTTTCTTTGCACAATGATTTATTATGTAGGTAATTTTAGGGGATACAGTTTACAGCTTGAATTATTAGACTGAACACCTCTGGCTGACACCACGACGCCTTTTTTTTCTGCCTGCAGCTGTGAGTCACAACCCCATTTTCATACCCAACCGCTGCACATTCCTTCACAATGTATACTTCCTTCTTGCAAAGATCAAACATGCTTTGGTCAAAGTGTTTATTTTAAAATACAGGAAAATTAAAACTAAACACAGCTCTACTGAAAAATCCCCAAATGTATCATATTTTCCTCCTCCTGTGCCCACAAAAAAAGAAGTAACAAATTGCACCACTTTTTGGAATAAAAATTTGAATTGAAGGAGAACACACAGGCACATACAGACATAGTGTTCATTTTAGCATTGAAATACACCAGAAAACCTCCCACTTTCATTTATATTTGGATTCCTGTTTTGATGGCTTGTTTTTACTATAAAAATATCACAAACCAAACAACAAGAACAACAATGTATTATTAAAAAGATGTTGACAGATACCTATTTTATTCACCAGCCTACACACTCTTCATTCCTACTTCATTTTTCCCCTCTTAGTGTTTTTCTTAAAATTATATCTTTCAGATTGTAACTTTCAGAGGAGAAGCATATTTTGAAATATTTTCTAAATGGAAAACAAAAGGTCTCAGTAACTCATAAATAAGTTTACAATTCCTAAGCATCTCTGTAGGTGTTTGGCATGTGTATGTGTTTTCTTTCTCCTATCAAATTAAGGTGAAAATTTATAAGGAAGAATCACTCCTTCTCAGCGCCTAAATCTTGTAAAGTGGACTTTAACTGCAGATTTTGGTGGACAAGCTGCCCTTCCGCAGCACACTGTCTAACTGCCTATTTCAGCTTCTCCTTGCTCCCACTTGAAACAGACATAGACCTCAGCCACCTCCTCTCTGAGGCAATTTACTCAGCTTCTCCAATCACACAGTTCTTTAACGGGGCAGAAATTGTTGGGCTGTTTTTAATCAAGTTTGGAAGCTGAATCTCTTCCCTCTGATGACTGTGCCCAGGGGTGGATCCGGCTGAATGTCTGGCGCTGCGGGCAGCAGGCTTGGCCACCCGTTTTTTCAGACATAACACCAGAGAATGCCACTGAAATAATCGCGTGTGGCAGAAATGTTTAAAAACATTAACCTCTCTAATTTCTCATACTTGTGAGTTAAAAGGCAAAAGAAGCTGAAAGGAAATCTGAAATGATACTCATTTACCTACTGAAGGCAGACCAACAAACTGTAAAGATGCTTGATGCTTTGAAAATGTACTCTGTAAAATCTTTCAAATTAGATGCTGCTTAAGATCGTTAGTAGTAAAAACATTTTTATGAATTGATTGGTTAAGACTTTTCTAGATATTATTGAAGATAAATTAACAGATCAGCAGTTTCTTTCTAGGAAAAATTTGGGAGGAATAGAGAAAGTAATCTAATAATCTAATACTATTCTTCCTATTGTTTAAAGCGAGACAAATTATAGTACATACTACGTGTACTTTTTTTTTAACGTTAGAGGAATAAATAAAAATATTTGGCTTCAATATACTATTGAAAATTCTTTGCAAAAGTAGAGAATCAAGGATTTTCAAGACCAAAAACAAAACAAAGAATCAGATTACAGTCTTCTTCTAAAACACACTTCTTCCTTTGCTGGGTTTTCAAATGATATCTTTGGTGAACTTTGTTTATTTGAAGAATCTCCTGAAATTAAAATGCATAGAATATTTCTGTCTAGATAGTTCAACTTCAGACACACAGATTTTTCTAAAAGTTCTAAATGGAAATGAAAGACTTTGTAACAACATTTCATATCATGGCAAAACCAATTTTATTGTGACATTCCTCTCATATTTGGTAGATTATCAGGTACATCAAAAAATCTCACCTTGAAAATGTAGACTTTTTCCAAAAAACTTATAAATTTGAGAAACTAATTTTATAATCTGTAATTTGGGGTTTATTATCTCATTTCTACTCTTTAAATCCAAGTGAATTAATTTAAAAAGTAAATTTGGACTAGGGGGAGACCTTAGTGAAAAGTCTTAAGTATTAATCAAATTCATCTCAACTACCTTCCAAAATGCATACACATCATTCACACACATCCTTCTGAAGAAGAAAAAAAAATGTTTCAGCTAAGGAGAACAGTTGTAGCCATTTGACTTCAAATGCCTTCTACAAAAGTTTAAAATAGCTATTTTGGAATATAGCTACTATCGTTTAAAGTTTCAGGGTAACATTTTTCTAAACTTCATATGATAATTTACTTATTCAAAAACGTAACAAATGATTGACTTTATTGGGCAAAATATTGTTCTACCTATTTGTTAAAGTAGATTTTCTCACATAGAGTGTCATTGTAACTTATGTTGTCTCTTTTTTGTACAATTGTGTTCACTTGTAGACAATCTACTATTCTCTTGTGCCCCCAACATTCTTGCACTTGAAAGTTGAACGTTGGGAACTCAAGGTTGGAAACCAAATCGAGTGCCTTGTGTGGAAGCAAAAGATGTTTTCTTCTGACAGATGCTACTTTGGGTGTCTTTCCTGCTAAGCAGATCTCAGCGTTAAATTAGCCTAATCATTTGCCTCTCTGCTTTTTCTAAAGGTCTGTGGTCCAAGTGGCAGTCCTTCCTGCAATGGACCATAGGTTCTGCTGGGTAGCGGGAATGTCTCCTATTTCTTTGCTTCAAGTTTCACTTTGTGTTTAAAATGCAACAAAATAAGTTTAGAAAATCATTTTTAAGTAAGCACTTTCAAGAAGCACTTCCTTTCCTACTGCCAGACAACGCTGCTCCCCAACCTCTTGGCTGGAACGCTTGCTTTCGATTTGTTTGTTTCACGCATTTCCCTAAAGAGCTGGGCTCTTTGCGCCGTTTAATTTTGCTTTAAAAATGCGTCGCTTCTGCCCTGAATCCTTCTCTGAAACAAATTCCTATCGAACGTGTATCAGATTCGTTTCAAATATGGGATTTGGATCAATATTCCCATGCTACAAATATTTTAAAAATTGTTTTTGTCGTAGGAGTCCACACTTTTGCAATATATTTCTAATTGAAGTAGGATTGCCTGCATTTCTCATGATACACAAACAAAAAAGTAGCAATTACCATCTGCTTAGACCTTCCTTTATTATTATTTTTAGCCCGTGTATCATTACCTAACTGGTACGTGTTCTTCTGTCCAGCTCTTGATGATCTAGTTGAATTCTAGACATTGTGCCAAGAAGTGTATTTGAAGCAGATAAGTACGTATAATACAAATGCGTTTTGTTAGACCTGATGGATGCTATTTTTCTTTTAATAGGTTTGTAGCAAACTAACACAATAACACAATGTATTCCTTTTCAAGGTACATTGTTGAAACAGGTCTATTAAGAGCGCGTTGAGCTATTTCTCGCTTCTATTGAACAGTCTGTTGCTCAAACACAACAGCCAACAAACGCCAGCTGCCTCAACAAAAGTAGAAACCTAACCCTTTTATGTAATGTTTTAACAGAAAGGGTAGCTCTGTTTAATTAAAAACATTGATGATTCAGTGAAACAATAGAAACTCAAGTTCAAGTGGTGCTCTATTGATTTAAGATGATTTTTTATTAGCAATGGGTATAATTCATTTTTTTTCCCAGCTCTCTCTTGTGTAAAGGGGTTCCTTCTTAGGGCATTATTTGGGTGAATAGGAAAAGACAGAGATGGCTATTGCCTTAGAAACCTGATTAACGCATGTTGCTTTGAGGGTAAGGTGTTTAATTTATAAGTGCACCCCATATTTTTTGTCAGTTTATTCGCGGTGGGGAAGCTTTGAAAGTAGCTCCTCACAGCAGGTTAAAAAGTGAAGTCTGCGTCCTGGCATTTAAATGTCTTTGTTATTGTGTCAAGCAAGTTGTTGAAAACTGCATGCCCGGAATACTAAGGTTGAGCGGCTAGAGAAGGCAAGTTGTGCGTGTGTGTGTGTGCACGCGCCCCTGGGCGCAAGGCTGTGTGTTCGAGGACAATTATTTTCATCAGCTGCTTGCTAGCCCGCGCCCGACTGCTCCTCTTTGCAGAACCGACGGCCTCCGGGCTTTCAACTCTGGAAGTGAAGCAGGACGAATTCCTCCATGGAGACTCCCTCCTCGGGAACGTCGAACTCTCTCTGCCCTGGGCGGTGGGGCTCGATAAAGGGTACCTAGGTCGCCTCCTGGCAGGGGAGCACTCGAGGGCCGCGAGGTCCCGGGTTTCGCCATCCTGAGACCCCCGCGTGGATGGCCCAGGAGGGGTGCGGGGACTCCGCGCGGGGCAGGAGGGCGGCGGCCCCTGGGTCAAGGTGGGCGGGGGCAGGTGCTTCCCTCCGCCGCGGCGACCTCCGCCGGCGCCATTCCCACCGCCAGACCTAACCCGGCGCCCAGCGAGCACGGCGGCTGCGCTTCGCACTCCTTCCTCCCACCGCGCCCGCAGGTCCTGCTTCATGATTCCCGGGCCCTCGGGCATGTGGAACGCAGCTCCCTCAACTCGCTCCCGCAAAACCACCGCCAGGAGGGCCTGAAGACCGAGGACCCGGCCTAGGAGCCGCCCCTGGAGCCTCGGCACGGGCCCCTTCCTCTTCCCCACATCGGCCTGCCGCGGGAGCCTAGGGCCGGTAGGAGAAGGGCAGCCGCCTCTCCTGATCCTTTCCTGCGGCCAAACAAGTCCCCAGGGTGGGCCGAGGACAGAGCGCCTCAGGCATCGTCCGCCTCCAAGGGCTGCGGCCCAGGCCCAGGCTGAGGCTGAGGCCTTTGAGCCACTCGCTCCAAGCCCTGACAGGCCGCCACCGCCTCGAGGGCCGCACTTCCGCCTGCTTCCGACGTCCAGCGCACCCAGGGTTCAAAGGGCGCGGCCCGCCTCGACCAACTTCCGGGGTCCAGGCTCCCCAGGTCCGGCCGGCCCCCGCCCTGCCCCGGGCCCTTGTGGGCCCCGGAAGCCCGGAACCGCTGGGACCGAGGCCTGGAGCCCGTGGCCCTCCGCCCACAGTGGCGATGGCACCAGGGGAGGCCGAGGCCAGAAAGGGACCCGCGAGGGAAACGTCCACACGGCCCCCTCAAGCCCACAGTGAATTATTTAAGCTGTTCCTGGTGTTTAAAGAGGTTTTTCAGTTTTTAAAGAATGTTGTAAAAAAATATCAGCCCTTGTTAACTCCCTCATTACATGCTTTTTTTCCCTCAGCTGAACAAGCCCTATTTCCTGAGTCGCAGGAGCTATGTAAGTGTTTAAACGTGTGTCAAGTGTCTTATAAATAATACAAATTCATAAAGACAAGGAGGAAATTTAACTGATACCTGAAGGACTTGGAATGGCCACATTTGCTGTGAGGTTGTGGGCCGGGGACAGGTGGTCGGGAAACCGCGCTGACAGCGCCTAGCCTCGTGGCCCCTGACTGTCCCCACCCTTGTCTAGGAAAGCCCAGGAAGAGCCTTTGGCCAATGCATGAGAGACGGTCCAGTGCCTGCAGCTTCTATATGAGAGCCTCAATACTCAACTCGGTATTTTGGAGTTGCTTTTCTTTTCTTTATTTTTTATTTTTATTTTTTGAGATGGAGTCTTGCTCTGTCACCCAGGCTGGAGTGCAGTGGTGCCATCTGGGCTCAGTGCAACCTCTGTCTCCCGGATTCAAGTGATTCTTCTGCCTCAGCCTCCCGAGTAGATGGAACCACAGGCACCCAACACTACACCTGGCTAACTTTGCAGTAGAGACGGGGTTTCAACATGTTGGCCAAGCTGGTCTCGAACTCCTGACCTCAGGTGATTCACCCACTTCGGCCTCCCAAAATGCTGGGATTACAGGCCTGAGCCACCCTGCCCAGCCCTGGAGTTGCTTTTCTGTCTTTTCATCTCAGCCACCTATCCTTTCTCCACTTTTCCTTTCTGGTCTTTCTCCCTCAAAGTGTCTGCTGCTGTGACATTGCTATGACATCCTCCCTCCTTGTTAGAATGAGGGTTAGTACTGCTTCTGGCAAAAAAGACAGTAAGAGGGTTGAGGTCTGGGCTTTAATTTGAGATCTGGGCCACGAAACCATTTGTATTCATTCTCATACCTAGAGAGCTAAAATAATACTAATGAGGAGGTTTTCTTCTGAGGACGGTAAGTACAAAGTTTTATTTACTAGAAAAATGGCATATACTGTGTGGAAATTAGATTTCAGCAGTACTCCCTGCTTTAGTTCCTTGGATGATATTTTTCATACTGGTTGTCATTATGCAAAAGATTTCTCTGGCTATTTTATTTCTAGTTGTTTAAAAATGTCTAAACTAGAGAGAAACGTAGGAGTTTTCAATTATTAAAATAACCAAATGCTTTTATAAAGTCAGCGCTATCTTGATTTTAAAACATCATACTCATAGTGAGTGTAATTATCTTCAATATACTAACAAAAATTGACTGCATTGTGCATTTGAGGAGCAGGTTACAAATTCACTTCCTAAGTAGTATTCCCCCAACATTTTTTTTTTTTTAATGGAGTCTCGCTCTGTTGCCAGGCTGGAGTGCAGTGACGCAATCTCAGTTCACTGCAACCTCTGACTCTGTGATTCAAGTGATTCTCCTGCCTTCCCTCCCGAGTAGCTGAGATTACAGGCATGAGCTACTATGCCCAGTTAAGTTTTATATTTTTAGTAGAGACGGGATTTCACCATGTTGACCAGGATGGCCTCGATCTCCTGACTTCGTGATCTACCTGCCTTGGCCTCCCAAAGTACTGGGATTAGAGGCGTGAGCCACCACACACGGCCGCACATTGACCAACTGTTAAATTAAGCCTGATTGTTTTGCTGTATGCATTAGCAATGCTCGTGCCCCATTTTTTAAAACGATACCCCAGACTTTAGTGAAACTCCATCTGGAGATTTCTAGGATGGAAGAGATGTCTTAGGTATTTTTTTTTTCTTTTTTGAGCTGGAGTCTACCTCTCTTGCCCAGGCTAGAGTGCAGTGGCATGATCTCGGGTCACTGTAACCTCCACCTCCTGGGTTCATGCAATTTCCAGCTAATTTTTGTATTTTTCGTAGAGACAGGGTTTCACCATGTTGGCCAGTCTGGACTCAAACTCCTGGCCTCAAGTGATCCACTTGCCTCAGCCACCCAAAGTGCTGGAATTACAGACGTGAACCACTGAGCCTGGCCATTTTAGGTATTTTCAGTAACAAGTCTGTTAGACTACCAGACTTAGTAGTATATAATATATTGCACTTTAAATCTCTTCTTGGCCTAGGCACGGTGGCTCATACCTGTAATCCCAGCACTTTGGGAGGCAGAGGCAGGTGGATCTCCTGATGTCAGAAGTTTGAGACCAGCTTGACCAACATGGTAAAACCCATCTCTACTAAAAATACAAAATTAGCTGGGCATGGTGGCACATGCCTGTAATCTCAGCTACTTAGTAGGCTGAGGCAGGAGAATCATTTGAACCTGAGGCAGAGGTTGCAATGAGCCAAGATGGCGCCATTGCACTCCAGCCTTGTCAACAAGAGTGAAACTACATCTCAAAAAAAATACAAAAACAAAAAACCCTAAACCTCATCTTCAACTATTTGCCTTCTTCTGGTGATTTTGCCACGCTGGTGTTTGCATGCACTGTTTTTTTCTTTTTGGAGATGGAGTCTCACTCAGTCACCCAGGTTGGAGTGCAGTGGTGTGATCTTGGCTCACTGCCCTCTTGACTCCCAGGCTCAAGCAATTCTCCTGCCTTAGCGTCCCTAGTAGCGGGGATTACAACACCTGGCTAATTTTTGTATTTTAGTAGAGATGAGGTTTTACCGTGTTGGCCAGGCTGGTCTCGAATTCCTGACCTCAGGTGATCTACTCGCTTCGGTCTCCCAAAGTGCTAGGATTACAGGTGTAAGCCACTGTTCACGGCCTGCATGCACTGATGATAGGTCTGCTGGATGTTTCCCCTCTTGTCAGGCATCTCTTCTGTGTGCATTGTTGCTGCTTTTTCTGGATATAGCTGGTGTTGACTGTATGGGTGATATAGAGATGCCAGAGCTCTGAGGCATTGTTGGTTATCTGTGCTGTAGCATCTCAATGGGTTCCAAAATGGTTTTCAATGTATTCTGTTACTGGTTTTAATATAAACAGATATTTTCATTTTTATCTACAGCCCTTTCTTTCCTTATAACCCAAATTTGAATCCAAAGTAGTTGTGGTAGAGGTAATTTCCAGTATCAGGCACTATGGTACTTTCAAAATTACTCCTCTAAGCACCAAAACTTTGTTTTAAATCAAGCAACTTGATCTTCTCTTTAAGATACGTTTACACTCAGGAGGCTTTTCAGTCTCTCACATGAGTACATTTTAGGTGATTTTCTTCCTATGCTTTCAGAATTGCTGAGATATATATGAACGCTAGCAAAGAAAACAACTTAGATGTTATAGTTGGGGAGTAGTGGGGACTATTTCTCTTCCCAGGACACTCACGAAGACACAGATGTGTATACACATTGATAAATTCCTAAATTGGCAGATGAAAACTTTGCTGAGCTTAACAAATACATTTTTTTTTGTTTTTTTTTTTTTTTTTGAGACGGAGTTTCGCTCTTGTTACCCAGGCTGGAGTGCAATGGCGCGATCTCGGCTCACCGCAACCTCTGCCTCCTGGGTTCAGGCAATTCTCCTGCCTCAGCCTCCTGAGTAGCTGAGATTACAGGCACGCGCCACCATGCCCAGCTAATGTTTTGTAGTTTTAGTAGAGACGGGGTTTCACCATGTTGACCAGGATGGTCTCGATCTCTTGACCTCGTGATCCACCCGCCTTGGCCTCCCAAAGTGCTGGGATTACAGGCTTGAGCCACCGCGCCCGGCCACAAATACGTTTTTGATATGTAAACAGTTTCTAAGAATGCTAGCCATCTGCTGAAAGCCAAACAATAATTTGTGAACAGAAGAGTCAATGCGTACATCACTTATTTATTTTTTCTTAAACATTAGCCATATCTAGGCAGTCTTTGAGACGAGACTCTGTTGCTAAACTCACATTCAGCATTTTGATCTTTCTTCTTTACATACCACTCCCCAGTCCATGAAAGAACATGGTGCCTCTTTATAGGAAAAGATGTATAATATTTCGTATAGTGTCAGGTAGCTTGTTCTCTACTGGTGGGGTTAAGGCAAGTATGGAAAACAACTAAATAATACAAGGTAAATAATGTTAAAGGATGGAAAGTGGCTAATACAAAATATAGTAAGTGCCTTAAAGAAATATCAGGCCAGGCACAGTAGCTCATGCATGTAATCTCAACACTTTAAGAGACTGAAGTAGGAGGATTGCTTAAGCCCAGGAGTTTGAGACCAGTCTGGGCAACGTGATGAGACCTCATCTCTACAAAAAATCAAAAACTTAGCTAGGCATGGTGGGGTGGCCTGCACGTCTAGTCCCAGCGACTCAGAGGTGCTTAAGCCCAGGAAGCCGTGGCTGCAGTGAGCTGTGATCATGCCATTGCACTCAAGCCTAGATGACAGAGTGAGAGTGAGACTTTATCTCAAAAGTGAAAGAAAGAAGAAATGTCAATAAATTTTTATTGGATAATCAAAGGCAGACAAGATAACATCAGAAACTACAGCAATATTATCATACAAAGAAGCAACATTTAGGCTGGCAGGATACTTCTCAACATTAACAAGACAGGTCTGAAGACAAAGCCCTTTTGAAAGGGCTAAGAAAAGAATAACTGTAACTGAGATACCATACCCAGCTAAACTATTATTCAAAAATGACAGCTAAACAAAAACCAGATTTCAGAAAGTGGGAACTTACCACTTACAGAATTTTGATAATTATTACAGATTTTACAGTGGTAAATTCCCACTTTTACAGATTTCAAAAGTAGGACTTTACCACTTACAGACATTTAATAATTATTACAGGAGGTATAGGATGTATAGGAGGAAAATGTCTATTAAACCCAGAAGGAGAGAGTGGACTACAAGAAGGAATGGTATGTAAAGAAGTTGATCAGCTGGGTGCAGTGGCTCCCACCTGTAATCCCAGCACTTTGGGAGGCCGAGGTGGGCAGATCACCTGAGGTTGGGAGTCCAAGACCAGCCTGACCAACATGGAGAAACCCTGTCTCTACTAAAAATACAGAATTAACTGGGTGTGGTGGTGCATGCCTGTAATCCCAGCTACTCGGGAGGCTGAGGCAAGAGAATCACTTGAACCTGGGAGGTAGAGGTTGCAGTGAGCCAAGAATGCACCATTGCACTCCATCCTGGGCAACAAGAGCACAATTTCATCTCAAAAAAAAAAAAAAAAAAAAAGTTGATCTCTATTGATCACCAACACATGAAATATTGAAATAATTATTGCATATATAAAATAATAATAATGACTAATTTGAGATATTTAAAACATGGAAGAAATACAACTTACCAAAATAGAGAAGATGATATAGAAAGTGTGATGAAGAAAATGTATATATATTTGGCTGGGCATGGTGGCTCATGCTTGTTGGGAGGCTGAAGTGGGCAGATTGCCTTAGCTCAGGAGTTCGAGACCAGCCTGGGCAACATGGCGAAACCCCGTTTCTACTAAAATAAAAAAATTAGCCAGGCATGGTGGTGAGCACCTGTAATCCCAGCTACTCGGGAGGCTGAGGCAGGAGAATTGCTTGAACCTGGGAGGCAGAAGTTGCAGTGAGCCAAGATCACAGCAGTGTACTCCAGCCTGGGCAGCAGAGCAAGACTCTGTCTCCAAAAACAGAAGAAAAAAAGAAAATTTGTATATATGCATACGTATATCATATCTATATTATACATATATAATTAATATAAAATGAATACAACCTACCAAAACGCATCATTATCTCTCAGTTTTGGTATATATATAAAATTTTCTATGTTATATTTTCTAGATCATCTCTCAGTTTTGGTTTTATTTATTTTGTATAATACATATATATGCAATTATTAAAAAGTTATTGAACAGTCACTCCTCTTTTGGCCAAGTCAAAATAACTGGTAACAGAGTATAAACCACATACAACTAGACAAAATATGTAAAACAACTGTTTTCAAATCTTGGACAACAGGCAGTATAGGACTGTATCTATTGGAGAAGGAAAATGCACTAGTTGACCCTCATAATTTGCACAACTTTCTGTATGGAGGCACTTTCTGATCCATGGTGCAGGGAGGTGGAACCCTGGTAGAATATTGTGGCCTTCATCAGTTGAAGATATGGAGATTGGATTTTTGAGCTGTTGAGTTCTATAATTGCTAGATCAGGGTACCAGAGAGGGAGCTCCACAGAGCAGTAGCACCAAAAGTCTGCATAAGGACCACTTAAGTCTTTGGCAAAATGTAAGCTGTGTATCCATAGGGAGAAACTGCAAGACCTGGCAGAGAGTAGCCATAGTGTAGCTGAATGGAGACTCTAGAAATCATACTGCACTAGAAGAGATGTTGGGCTTTCAGTCAGCCACAGAGAGACCTCACTAAACACATTAGTTAACAACATAGGAGTATGTCTACTCTCACCCTAAAGTGTACACTAGACCCATGCAAACAAAATTTTATTTTTATTTTATTTATTTATTTATTTATTTATTTTTTTGAGACAGAGTTTCGCTCTTGTTACCCAGGCTGGAGTGCAATGGCGCGATCTCGGCTCACCGCAACCTCCGCCTCCTGGGTTCAGGCAATTCTCCTGCCTCAGCCTCCTGAGTAGCTGGGATTACAGGCACGTGCCACCATGCCCAGCTAATTTTTTGTAGTTTTAGTAGAGATGGGGTTTCATCATGTTGACCAGGATGGTCTCGATCTCTTGACCTCGTGATCCACCCG
>NW_022437000.1:497222-499348 GCF_009761245.1 Sapajus apella
TGCTCTGTCATCCAGGCTGGAATGCAGTGGCACAATCTCGGCTCACTGCAACCTCCGCCGCCTGGGTTCAAGCAGTTCCCCTACCTCAGCCTCTCGAGTAGCTGGGACTACAGGCGTGCATCACCACAGCTGGCTAATTTTTTGTAATTTCTAGTAGGGATAGGGTTTTGCCATGTTGGCCAAGATGATCTCAATCTCCTTACCTCGTGATCCGTCCGCCTCAACCTCCAAAAGTGCTGGGGTTACAGGCTTGAGCCACTGCACCCAGCCTATTTTATTTTTTGTTGAGACAGAGTTTCTCTCTTATTGCCCAGGCTGGAGTGCAAGGGTGTGGTCTCAGCTCACTGAAACCTCCACCTTCTGGGTTCAGGGGATTCTCCTGCCTCAGCCTCCCATATAGCTGGGATTACAGGCACCCACCACCATGCACAGCTAATGTTTGTATTTTTAATAGCAAAGGGGTTTCACCATGTTGGCCAGTCTGGTCTTCAACTCCTGACCTCAAGTAATCTGCCCGCCTTGGACTCCCAAAGTGCTGGGATTACAGGTATAAGCCACTCAACTGATAGGTCATTTAAAAAAATATCTGGCCAGGCACTGTGGCTCACCCCTGTAATCCCAGCACTTTGGAAGGTCAAATTGGGCAGATCACAAGGTCAGGAGTTCGAAGCCAGGCTGGCCAACATAGTGAAGCCCCATCTCTACTAAAAATACGAAAATTAGCCAGGTGTGGTGGTGGGTACCTGTAATCCCAGCTACTCGGGAGCTGAGGCAGGAGAGTTGTTTGAACCCAGGAGGCAGAGGTTGCAGTGATCCAATATCATGCCACTACACTCCAGTGTGGGTGACAGAGCAATACTCTGTTTAGGGGGTGGGGGGAAGGTTATATAAGGCTGGGTGTGGTGACTCATGCCTATAATGCCAGCATTTGAAGATGCCGAGGTAGGAGGATTGCTTGAGACCAGGAGTTCGAGAGCAGGCTGGGCGACATAGCGATACCCCATCTCTACAAAAAAATAAAAAATTAGCTGAGTTGGGTGATGGCATATGCCTATAGTCCCACCTACTTCAGAGGCTGAGATGGCAGGATCTCTTGAGCCTGAGAGGTTGAGGCTGCAGTGAGCTGTGATTGCAGCACTGCATTCCAGAGCCTGGGTGACAGAGTGAGACTCTGTATAAAAAAAAATTTACCCGCCAGAACAAAACACTTTGAAGAAAGATAAAATCCAGACCCAAAGTAATATTCACAATATTTAATATAAATGTTAAAGATTATTAGAAAAAAAACAGGCACAGTGGCTCATGCCTGTAATCCCAGTACTTTGGGAAGCCAAGGCAGGCGAATCACTTGAGGTCGAGGTCAGGAGTTCAAGACCAGCCTGATCAATATGGTTAAACCCCATCTTTACCAAAAATACATAATCAGCCGGGCATAGTGGTGTAAACCTGTAGTCTCAGCTACTCAGGAGCTCTGAGGCAGGAGAATCACTTGAACCCTGGAGGCAGAGGTTGCAGTGAACTGAGATTGTGCCTCTGCACTCATGCCTGGGTGACAGAGTGAGACTGTGTCTCAAAAAAAAAATAATAATAATAAAGGCAAAGAAGAAGATAATCAGTATGTGTAACTAGGAGAAAAACTGTCAGTAAAGACAGACAAAAACTGAGAGTCAACAGAAGTATGAGAATAGCAGACAAGGACTTAATGTGACTATTTTACATGTTTAAGAATTAAAGGAGGCCAGGCGAAGTGGCTCATGCCTGTAATCCCAGCCCTTTGGGAAGCCGAGGTAGGTGAATCACTTGAGGTCAGGAGTTCTAGCCCAGCCTGGCCAACATGCTGAAACCCCATGTCTACTAAAAAAAAAAAAAATATATATATATATATATATATATACACACACACATACATACACACACACACACACACACACACACACACACACAAAAATAAGCTGGGCATGGTGGAAGGCAATTGTAATCTCAGCTACTTGGAAGGCTGAGGCAAAATTGCTGGAACCTCATAGGCAGAGGTTGCAGTGAGCCAAGATCATGCCACTACACTCCAGCCTGGGTGAGTCTCCAGTGAGACTCTGTCTCAAAAAAAAAAAAAAAAAAAAAAAAAAAAA
>NW_022437000.1:499448-502654 GCF_009761245.1 Sapajus apella
TTTTTTTTTTTTTTTTTTTTTTTTTGAGATGGAGTTTTGCTCTTGTTACCCAAGCTGGAGTGCAATGACATGATCTCAGCTCACCAAAACCTCTGCCTCCTGGGTTCAAGCAATTCTCCTGCCTCAGCCTCCTGAGTAGCTGAGACTACAGGTCCGTGCCACCACGCCCAGCTAATTTTTGTAGTTTTAGTAGAGACGGGGTTTCACCGTATTGACCAGGATGGTCTTGATCTCTTGACCTCGTAATCCACCCGCCTCAGCCTCCCAAAGTGCTGGGATTATAGGCATTGGCCACTGCGCCTGGCAGCATTCCATTTTTTTTTTTTGAGACGGAGTTTCACTCATGTTACCCAGGCTGGAGTGCAATGGCGCGATCTCGGTTCACCGCAACCTCTGCCTCCTGGGTTCAGGCAATTCTCCTGCCTCAGCCTCCTGAGTAGCTGGGATTACAGGCACGCACCACCATGCCCAGCTAATTTTTTGTATTTTTAGTAGAGACGGGGTTTCACCATGTTGACCAGGATGGTCTCGATCTCTTGACCTCGTGATCCACCCGCCTCGGCCTCCCAAAGTGCTGGGATTACAGGCTTGAGCCACCGTGCCCGGCCACATTCCATATTTTTAACAGACTTGAGAGCCAAATCAAGAACGAACTGCCATTCACAATTGCTACAAAGAGAACAAAATACCTAGGAATACAACTAACAAAGGATGTAAAGAACCTCTTCAAGGAGAACTACAAACCACTGCCCAACGAAATAAGAGAGGACACAAACAGATGGAGAAATATTCCATGCTCATGGTTAGGAAGAATCAATATTGTGAAAATGGCCATACTGCCCAAAGTAATTTACAAATTTAATGCTATCCCCATCAAGCTACCAATGCCCTTCTTCACAGAACTGGAAAAAACCACCTTAAACTTCATATGGAACCAAAAGAGAGCCCGCATAGCCAAGTCAATTCTAAGCAAAAATAACAAAGCTGGAGGCATCACACTACCTGACTTCAAACTATACTACAAGGCTACAGTAATCAAAACAGCATGGTACTGGTACCAAAACAGAGACATAGACCAATGGAACAGAACAGAGGCCTTAGAGGCAACGCCCCATGTCTACAAGCATCTGATCTTTGACAAACCTGACCAAAACAAGCAATGGGGAAAGAATTCCCTGTTTAATAAATGGTGTTGGGAAAACTGGCTAGCCATGTGCAGAAAGCAGAAACCGGACCCCTTCCTAATACCTTACAGTAAAACTGACTCCAGATGGATTAAAGACTTAAACATAAGACTTAACACCATAAAAACCCTAGAAGAAAATCTAGGAAAAACCATTCAGGACATTGGCATAGGCAACGACTTCATGACTAAAACACCAAAAGCATTGGCAACAAAAGCCAAAATAGACAAATGGGACCTAATCAAACTCCAGAGCTTCTGCACAGCAAAAGAAACAGTCATTAGAGTGAATCGGAAACCAACAGAATGGGGAAAAATTTTTGCAATCTACCCATCTGACAAAGGGCTAATATCCAGAATCTACAAAGAACTAAAACAGATTTACAAGAAAAAAACAAGCCCATTCAAAAGTGGGCAAAGGATATGAACAGACACTTTACAAAAGAAGACATATATGAGGCCAAGAAACATATGAAAAAATGCTCATCATCACTGGTCATGCAACTCAAAACTACATTGAGATACCATCTCATGACAGTTAGAATGGCGATCTTTAAAAAATATGGAGACAACAGATGCTGGAGAGGATGTGGAGAAATAGGAACATTTTTACACTGTTGGTGGGAGTGTAAATTAGTTCAACCATTGTGGAAGACAGTGTGGCGATTCCTCAAGGATCTAGAAATAGAAATTCCATTTGACCCAGCAATCCCATTACTGGATATATATTCAAAGGATTAGAAATCGTTCTATTATAAGGACACATACACACAAATGATCATTGTGGCACTGTTTACAATAGCAAAGACCTGGAACCAACCCAAATGTCCATCGATGGTAGACTGGACAGGGAAAATGTGGCACATATACACCATGGAATACTATGCAGCCATAAAAAAAGGCTGAGTTTGTGCCCTTTGTAGGGACATGAATGAACCTGGGGACAATCATTCTCAGCAAACTGACACAGGAACAGAAAATCAAACACCACATGTTCTCACTCATAGGCGGGTATTGAACAGTGAGAACACATGGACATAGGGAGGGGAGCATCACACACTGGGGTCTGTAGGGGGGAAATAGGGGAGGGACAGTAGGGGGTGGGGGGTTGGGGAGGGATAACATGCATAGAAATGCCAGATATAGGTGATGGGGAGGAAGGCAGCAAATCACACTGCCATGTGTGTACCTATGCAACAATCTTACATGTTCTTCACATGTATCCCAAAACCTAAAATGCAATTAAAAAAACTATTTGTGGTGTACAGTATGATACTTTAATATACATATACATTGTGAAGTGATTAGTATAAATTTAATGCATCTATCATATAGTAAATTTTGTGGAGGGAATATTTAAGATCTAATTTCTTAGCAATCTGAAGTAAACATTGTTATTAACTGTAGTTACCATGTTGTACATTAAATCTCTAGAACTTAAAAAAAAGGGAAACTATTTCAAAAGAACCAAATAGAAATTCAAGAACTAAAAAGTATGTTATCTGAAGGGAAAATTATATAGGATGGGCTTGACAGCGGATTTGATGTGGCAGAAGGTAGAATCAGTGAACTTGAAGACAAGGCAAAAAAAAAAAAAAAAAACATCTAAACTGAAGCACAGATAGCAAAGGGCTAGGGGAAAAATGAATGGAGGATCAGCAACTTGTTGGACAAGATTTGTCAAACAGGAATCCCGTAAGTATAGGAGAGAATAAGGAAAAAAATATTTGATGCAATAGTGGCTGAAAAATCTGACATATTGGAGGAAAATTGTTAACCTACAGATTCAAGAAGTGAGATGAACAAATGAAAACACAACTAGGGTGTCAGGCACAGTGACTCATACCTGTAATCCTAGCACTTTGGGAGGCTGAGGTGGGCCGAGTGCTTGATGTTGAGAGTTCAAGGCCAGCCTGGGCAACATGGTGAAATCCTGTCTCTACCAAAACTACAAAAAAATTAGCTGGGTGTGGTGGCACATGCCTGTAATCCCAGCTACTCAGGAGGCTAAGGTGGGAGGACC
>NW_022437000.1:502754-551863 GCF_009761245.1 Sapajus apella
GTCTCAAAAAAAAAAAAAAAAAAAAAAAAAAAAGAGGTAGAAGAATAAAAAAACACAACTAGGTACATTATAGTTGAATTTCTAAAAGACAAAGAGAAAGAGAAATAAAAGACAGCTAACTAAATTTAGGAAACATAAAGAAGAATGACTTCTCATCATAAACAACATAAGCCAAGGGAATAACATCTTTAAAGTGCAGAAAGTTTGGAGGCCAAGGCAGGCGGATCACCTGAGGTCGGGAGTTCAAGACCAGCCTGACCAACATGGTGAAACCCCAGCTTAAAAAATATATAAATAAATAAAATAAAATAAAAATAAAAAATAAAATAAAGTGCAGAAAGAACATGTCAACCTATCTCCAATGAAAATATCCTTCTAAAATGAAGGGGAAACAAAGCTATTTTCAGATAGCTTAGAAAATTAGTCACTAGCAGGTCTGCACTATGAGAAGTGTTAAAGGAAGGCTGAAGGAAAAAGATACCAGGTAGAAAAATCATGTCTACAAGAAGGAATGAAGAACACTTGAGCATATGTGGGAAAATAGGAGAGACTTTTTTCATTTTAAAATTCCTTTAAAACATAATCGACAATTTAAAGTAAAAACAAAATAAAATGGTAATTTATTGTGGGGCTTAAATTATGTCGAAGTAAAATGTAATGGCCATAGTAGCACAATACATGGGAAGGGAAAAATGGAAGTCTATCATTTTAAGGTTCCTTTGTTATATACAAAATGGTACAATATTAATTCATAGTAGAGTGTGTAATAAGTTAAGAATGCATATTGTAACCCCTAGAGCAATGAATGGAAAACAAAGAGGCGTAATAAAAAGCCAATAGAGGACACAAAGTGGAAGACAAAAATAATTCAAGATAATCCAGGGAAAGAGGGAAAAAGAAACAACAAAAAACATCTTGTAGTGTCTAGTACTAACAGGAAACAAATAGTAAGATGGTGGCCTGAAACCCAACAATTTTTGAGACAGTTTTACTCTGTCGCATAGGCCAGAACAGTGGTCCTCAAACTTTTTGTCACAAGGGATCTGTTTTGTGTAAGACAATTTTTCCATGGATGGGGGAGAAGGGCTGATTCAAGCACATGACATTTATTGTGCACTTTATTTCTATTTTCATTACATTGTAATGTATAATGAAATAGTTATACAACTCACCATAACGTAGAATCAGAGGGAGCCCTGAGCTTATTTTCCTGCAATTAGATGGTTCCATTTGGGGGTGATGGGAGACAGTGACAGATCATCAGGCATTAGGTTCTCATAAGGAGCAGGCAACTTAGATCCCTCACATCCCCAAATAGCTGGGACTATAGGTGTGTGCCACTACGCCTGGCTAATTTGTGTGTTAGAAAAATAATATATACCAGTAAACACTAATCATGAGGAAATGGAGTGGCTTTTAATATCAGAATAGTATACTTTAAACAAATAATATTATCAGAGGCCAGGCACGGTGCCTCACGCCTGTAATTCCAGCACTTCGGGAGGCTGAGGCAGGTGGATTACCTGAGGCTGGGAGTTCGAGACCAGCCTGACCAACATGGTGAAACCCCCATCTCTACTAAAAATACAAAATTAGCTGGGTATGGTGGCACATGCCTGTAATCCCAGCTACTCAGGAGCCTAAGGCAGAAGAATTGCTTGAACCCAGGAGGCAGAGGTTGCAGTGAGCTGAGATTGCACCATTGCACTTGTTGCCTGGGCAACAAGAGTGAAACTCTGCCTCAAAAAAAAAAAAAAAAGAAAAAAAGAATATTATCCAAAAAAAGGGACATTTCATAATGTTGATAAAAGACAGTCTTGTGCAGCCCGTTGACCCTTGAACAACTGAGTAAGAACGTGGCTTGGGCCTGGAACATTTTCTTATGTGGAGATAAACCTCACAGCTTATGCAGGGCATATTGCCTTGCTTGGGAATATCTTTCCCTATTCTTGTCTAGATGTTTATTCCCTTGTTTTACTTAAAGTGTGTGCATCATGTGTGTCTGGCTAAACCCACTGTGATACCTGTTCCCAATAGGGAGCGGATGGCATCCTTCACCTGTAACACAAGATGGATGCATGCAGACCAGCTCCCTGCATTGGCTATGTGGTCAGACCCGCTGGCCATGGGGGAACAAATGTTAAGTGTTGAAGCTAATCTTGCTATATCTCTTCTCTACATGAGTAAAGTATGGTTCCATCCAGTGCCTTTATGAGTTGTGTCTTTCAAACAATGGAATGGGTTGACATCCATGGAGTGGGTTGACATCCTGGGACTGCTGCTTCTGATGGTGGGTAACAGGTGTCACTTACCCAAAAAATAATGATAGATGTTCGTGGAGAAAATAGAATAGTGTGAAATGGGCAGAAGTAAAGGGAAAAATACACAAATCTATAGGTTTTTTTTTTTTTTAATATGGAGTCTTGCTCTGTTGTCCAGGCTGGAATGTAGTGGCATGATCTCCTGCTCCCTGCAATCTCTGCCTCCTGGGTTCATGTCATTCTCCTGCCTCAGCCTCCCAAGTAGCTGGGACTACAGGCATGCGCCACAACACCTGGCTAATTTTTTTTTTTTTTGAGACAAAATCTTGCTCTTGTCCCATAGGCTGGAGTGCAATGGTGTTATCTTGGCTCACTGCAACCTCCACCTCCCAGGTTCAAGCGATTCTCCTGCCTCAGCCTCCTGAGTAGCTGGGATTATAGGTGCCTGCCACCATGCCTGGCTAATTTGTGTATTTTTAGTAGAGATGGGATTTCACCATGTTGGCCAGGCTGGTCTTGAACTCCTGACCTCAGGTGATCCACCCGCTTCAGCCTCCCAACATGATGATATTACAGGCATGAGCCATCACACCCGGCAATTTTTGTACTTTTAGTAGAGACAGGATTTTGTCATGTTGGCCAGGCTGGTCTGGAACTCCTGACCTCAAGTACTTCGCCTGCCTCGGCCTCCCAAAATGCTGGGATTACAGATGTGAGCCATTGCTTCTGTCCCCCAAATCTACAATTACATTTGATGAGTTTAATACCCATCTCTTAGTTACTGATAAAACAGAGAAACAGTCAGTGGTGATATAGATACTTTTAACAACTCTATCACCTGAACCTAACTGAAACACATAAACAGTATAACCAAGATTTGGCTTAAACAACATTATCAATCACTTCGAGATAACTGGCATTTATATTACACTACACAGAATCATATATAAATTCTTTTCTTTTCTCTCTCTCTCTCTGTTTTTTTTTTTTTCTGAGACCGAGTTTTGCTCTTGTTGCCCAGGCTGGAGTCCAATGGTGCCATCTCGTCTCACCACAACTTCCGACTCCCAGATTCAAGTGATTCTCCTGCCTCAGCCTCCTGAGTTGCTGGGATTACAGGCATGTGCCACCATGCCTGGCTAATTTTGTATTTTCAGTAGAGACAGGATTTCTCTGTGTTGGTCAGGGTGGTCTCAAACTCCCGACCTCAGGTGATCCACCTTTTTCGGCCTCCCAAATTGCTGGGATTACAGGCATGAGCCACCGTGCCTGGCCATTAATTCTTTTCAATTGCAATTTGAACATTTGCCAAAATAGACAAAATGCCATGTCATAAATCTAGTCTCAAAATTCAAAAGATTAAATCATACAGATATGTGACCTAAATTAAATTAGGAATTGAAACAAAAAAGATATTTGGAAAATGCTGAAATATTTGGAAATTAGGCCACACAGCCTATATAACCTATGGTTCAAAGAAGAAATCACAAAAGAGGTTAGAAAATATTTTGAGCTGAATGATAATGAAAACACACAAAACCTGGGGACACAACTAAACCAGTGCTTAGAGGGAAACTTGTAGCTTTAAATGCTCATGTTAAAAAATAAGAAGTGTAGTCGAGCGCAGGTAACCATAAAGAAAGAAACCTGTAATTCCAGTACTTTGGGAGGCTGAGATGGGTGGATCACCTGAGGTCAGGAGTTTGAGACCAGCCTGGCCAACATGTTGAAATCCCATCTCTACTGAAAATACAAAAAATTAGCCTGGTGTGGTGGCACACACCTGTTATCACAGCTACTTGAGAGGCTGAGGCAGGAGAATCACATGAACTTTGGAGATGGAGGTTGCAGTGAGCCGAGATCGCTCCACTGCACTCCAGCTTGGGCAACAAGAGCAAAATTCCATCTCAAATAAGAAAAGAAAGAAAGAGAGAGAAAAGGGAGGAAGGAAGGGAGGGAGGAAGGGAGGGAAAGAAAGAAAGAAAAAAGAAAGAAAAAGAAAGAAAGAGAAAGAAAAGAAAGAAAGGAAAAAAAGAAAGAAAGAAAAAGAAAGAGAAAGAAAGAAAGAGGAGAAGGAAGAAAGGTTAAAAATCAATTGTTTGTCTGGGCACAGTGGCTCAGGCCTGTAATCCCAGCACTTTGGGAGGCCAGGGCAGGCAGATCACTAGGTCAGGAGATCAAGACCATCCTGACTAATACAGTGAAACCCTGTCTCTACTGAAAATACAAAAAGTTAGCCGGGCATTGTGGCGCGCGCCTGTAGTCCCAGCTACTCAGGAGGCTGAGGCGGGAGAATTGCTTGAACCCAGGAGGTGGTAGTTGCAGTCAGCCGAGATCCCACCACTGGACTGCAACTTGGGTGACAGAGAGAGACTCTGTCTTAAAAAAAAAAAAAGAAATCAATTATTTACAATTCCATTATAAGAAACTATAAAAAGAGAGCAAATTTAACTCAAAATTAGCAAAAGGAAATAAATAATAAAGAGTAGAAACCAATGAAATAGAAAATGGATAAATGATAGAGAAAAAAACAAAAGATTTTTTTGGAAGTTGTTATCACATTAAAAGTGTTTCTAGCTAGAATGATTAAGAGAGAGTGTGTGTGTGTGTGTGTGCACAAAAATTACCATAAAAGAAATGAAAGCTATCAAAAGGATATCAGTTTCTGCCAAGTGTGGTGTTGCACACCTGTAGTACCAGCTACGTGGGAAGCTGAGGTGGGAGGATTGTTTGAGCCCAGAAGTTTGAGACCAGCCTGGGCAACACAGCAAGACCCAGTCTCTTAAAGAACAAAAAAAGGAAATCAGTTGCCAATACATTGGCAGCTTATATGACATGAACAAATTTCTTGAAAGACATAAATACCAAAACTGACAAAACAAGAAACTGAAAATTTCATGGCTATGTACTGTGCTTTGGATACCGTTTGTTTGTCCTCACCAACGCTTGTGTTGGAGTTTGGCCCGTGGTGTGGGGAGATGGATGCTGGTGGGAGGTGTTTAAAACGTGGTGGCTGTCTCATGGATAGCCTGGTGTAGTTCTCCTGGTAGTGCATGCTTACTCTGAGAAACTGGATTGGTTCCCACAGGCGTGAATTAGTTCCCACAGAATGGCTTGTTATGAAGCCTGGATGCACCTCAGATCTTGCTCTCTTCATTTGTATCTGCTTCTCCTTTGAACATTCTGTACCATTTTAGAACATAGTCTTCACTAAAAGCCAAATAAATGCCAGTTTTGTGCTTCTTACTCTTCCCAGCCTGCAGAACCATGATCTAAACAAATCTCTTTTCTTTTTGAATTACCCAGTCTCAGATATTGTTATGGCAGCACAAAACAGACTAAGACACTCTATATCTAGTAAATAATTTGAATTTATAAATATGAATCTTTTGATCTCAATAGAAACAAAAAAAAAAGCCTTTGACAAAATTTAACGCTTGTTCATGATAAAAACTCTTAGCAAACTAAGAATAGGGCATCTTCCCTGTAAGATAAGGAGCATCTACAAAAAAAAACTCCAGCTAACATAATACTCAATGGTAAAAGACTAAATAGTTTCTAAGATTGGGAGAATAAGATAAGGATGTCAGCTTTAATCACTTTTATTCAAGACTGTGCTGGAGGTCCTAGCCTTGTACACAGTGCAGTGAGCCAAGAAAAAAAGAAGGAAAAGGCATAAGAATTAATAATTGATAATGAATAAAACATTTACAAAGGATATGACTATATGGGTAGAAAATCTAAAGGAATCTATGAGCCATCCAAAGTAATAAGCATAATTTAGCAAGATAACTAGATACAAGGTGAGCATATGAAAACCAACTTTATTTTATTTATTTATTTATTTTTGAGATGAAGTCTCACTCTGTCACCCAGGCTGGAATGCAGTAGCATGATTTCAGCTCACTCCAACCTTTGCCTCCTGGGTTTAAGCAATTCTCTGCCTCAGCCTCCCAAGTAGTTGGGATTACAGGTGCCCACCACCACACCTGGCTAATTTTTGTATTTTTAGTAGAGATGAGGTTTCACCATGTTGGCCAAGCTGATCTTGAACTCCTGACCTTATGATCTACCCACTTCAGCCTCCCAAAGTGCTGGGATTACAGGCATGAGCCACTGTGCTGGGCGTATTTTTGTACTTTTTTTTTTAAGAGACAGTATCTTACTATGTTGCCCAGGCTGGATTCAAACTCATGGGTTCAAGCAACCCTCCCATCACATGCTCTTGAGTAGCTGGGATTACAGATATGTCCCACCACAACTGGCTTCAAATAAAAAATTTCTTTTTTTTTTTTTTTTTTTTGAGACGGAGTTTCACTCATGTTACCCAGGCTGGAGTGCAATGGCGCGATCTCGGCTCACTGCAACCTCCGCCTCCTGGGTTCAGGCAATTATCCTGCCTCAGCCTCCTGAGTAGCTGGGATTACAGGCACGCACCACCATGCCCAGCTAATTTTTTGTATTTTTAGTAGAGACGGGGTTTCACCATGTTGACCAGGATGGTCTCGATCTGTTGACCAGGATGGTCTCGATCTCTTGACCTCGTGATCCACCCGCCTTGGCCTCCCAAAGTGCTGGGATTACAGGCTTGAGCCACCGCGCCCAGCCTCAAATAAAAATTTCAAATGCCGTTAGCAATAACATAGAAAATGGCTAGGGGAAGAAAAAAACCTGTGGTACTTCCCCCTTCACTCTCTCTCTCTTCTGCTACCATGTCAAGATGTGCTTGCTTCCCCTTCACCCTTCTGCCATGATTCTAAGTTTCCTGAGGCCTCCACAACCATACTTCCTGTACAGCCTGCAGAACTGAGTCAATTAAACCCCTTTTCTTTGTGAATTACCCAGTCTCAGTTAGCTCTTTATAGCAATATGACAATGGACTAATACACATGTGGAAAAAAAAACTATGAAGAACCTTGCAATATACCAAACAAAACATGTTGGCTGAGTGCAGTGGCTCTCACCTATAATCACAGCAGTTTGGAAAGCCAAGGTAGACAGATTCTTGAGCAGGAGTTCTAGACCAGCCTGGGCAACATGGCAGAACCCCATCTCTACAAAACATAAAAATTAGCCCAGTGTGGGGATACGTGCCTGGGGACCCAGCTACTTGAGAGGCTGAGATGGAAGGATGGATTAAGCCAGGGAGGTTGAGACTGCAGAGAGACATGACCGATAACTGCATTTTAGCCTGGGCAACAGACTGAGATCTTGTCTCAACAAAGAAAAAAATTGAAGGTTGTTATGGAGAAAATTATAAAAATTTACTGAAGTACATAATAGGGAGGCAACATGCTCATGAATGGGAACTCAATTTTATAAAGATGTCATTTCTTGTATTAATCTCTTCATTCAGTGTAGTTCTACTATAAATCCTGGCAGGTGTGTGTGTGTGTGTGTGTGTGTGTGTGTGTGTGTGTGTGTGAGAGAGAGAGATAGGTGAATGTTAAATTTTAAATGGAAGAGTAAATATCAATAATTTTCAAGACACGTTTGAAAAATAATGAGAGATTTGTTCTACCAAACATCAGAATTTAGTGTGAAGTTTTAGTAATTATAGGAATGTGACATTGGCACAAGTTTATAAGCATAGGGCAATGGAACAGAAGATAGTCATCTGTGGTTGTTTGGTATATGACAGAGGTGTCATTATAAAACAGTGGGATGGAATATTCAATAAATAGTACTGAAAGAATTGGTTAACTACAATACAACTGTAAATCCTTACTTCAGCTGTACACACATCACATTCCAGGATTAAAGCCTGGATTTAAGAATCAAGACTTATTTTTCTTTTTTAGAAAAGAAAAATAGAATATCTTTTTGATCTTAGGAGTGATTTCTTTTTATTTTTTCTTTTTTTTTTGAGACAGAGTTTCACTCTGTCGCCGAGGCTGGAGTACAGTGGCACCCTCTTGGCTCACTGCAACCTCTGCCTCCCTGGTTCAAGCGATTCTTTTGCCTCAGCCTCCTGAGTAGCTGGGACTACAGGCACCTGCCACCATGCTCAGCCAATTTTTGTATTTTTAGTAGAGACAGGGTTTTGCCATGTTGGCCATGCTGGTCTCAAACTCCTGACCTCAGGTGATCTGCCCACCTCAGCCTCCCAAAGTGCTGGAATTACAGGCGTCTGCCAAGCCTGGATTTCTTCTATTAGACACAAAGAGCAATCACCCTAAATAAAGTACAGTAGTCCTTTCTTATCTGTGAACAATCTATTCTAAGACCTCTGGTAGATGCCTGAAACCAAGAATAGTACTGACCCTATATATACTATGTTTGTTTTCTTTTTAATCTGATAAGCAAGACAGCTACTAAGTGATTAATGGGTAGGTAGCATATACAGCATGGATCACGGGACAAAGGGATGATTCACTTCTTGGGCAGAATGGGGCAGACAGATGTAAGAATCTAATCCCACTACTCAGAATGGCATGCAATTTATAACTTATGAGTTATTTATTTCTGAAATTTTCTATATAATATTTTCAGCCTGCAGGTAACTGAAACAGATAAAAAAGCAAATCACAGATGAGAAGTGACAATTGTAATTACTATTTATGTGTTATCTAAGAAAGCCTTCTTAAATGTGTTTGGTAATATTTGGCCAAGTGGTCTTTAAAAAAATTATTTTTTGGAGACAAGTTCTTACTCTGTCACTCAGGCTGGAGTGCAGTGGCATAATCATAGCCCGTTGCATGTCAGCCTCCTGAGTAGCTAGGGACTACAGGTGCGAACAACTGCATCCTGCTAATTTTTAAATATTTTGTAGAGGCTGAGCACGGTGGCTCATGCCTACAATCCCATGCTTTGAGACGCCAAGGCGGGCAGATCACTTTTTGAGCTCAGGACTTTGAAACCAGCCTGGCCAACATGGTGAAACCCCGTCTCCACAAAAAATACAAAAATTATCTGGGCTTGGTGGTGCATGCCTATAATCCCAGCTACTCAGGAGGCTAAGGCCCAAGAATCGCTTGAACACAGGATGCAGAGGTTGCAGTGAGCCAAGATCATGCCACTGTACTCCAGCCTGGGTGACAGAGTGAGACCCCATCTCAATAAATAAATAAATAAAAATATTTTGTAGAGAACAGATCTTGTTATATTGCTCAGGCTGGTCTGGAACTTCTGGCCTCAAGCAATCCTTCTGCCTTGGCTTCCCAAAGTGCTGAGATTACAGACATAAGCCACTGTGCCCAGCCTACCAACTGTCTTTTTAAAAAGATACTCAGTCGAGAGATCCAAGATGGCTGATCACTAGCAGCTCGGGATTGCAGCTCCCACTGAAAGCGCAGAGAAAGAGAGGACGCCACACTTTCAGATCAATTTTTGTTGCTCACGCACCAGAAGATTTCCAGCAGAGGGGCCCCACAGGTCGCCAGCACGACTCTTGTGGCCGGCGAGGCAGTTTTGCCGCTGCCTTGGTGCGGCGGTTCTCGGTGCAGAGTCAGAAAAGCACCATCAATCTTAAAGCCGCTGTTTTGGCCGGTGCAGTGGGTTGCTCAGATTTTAGTGCCAGGAATCAACAAGTTGGATGTCTATTCAGAAACCCAACTATAAAGACGGTAATTATAAAGACCACAGATGGATAAATCTATAAAGAAGGGAAGAAAACAGCCTAAAGGCTGAGAATACCCCAAATCAGAATGCTTCTCCCTCTACAGGGGATCACAGTTCCTCATCAGCCACGGAACAAGGCCTGATGGAGAAAGACTGTGTTCCATCAGCAGAAGCTGGCTTTAAAAAGTGGATGATGGGCCGGGCGTGGTGGCTCAAGCCTGTAATCCCAGCACTTTGGGAGGCCGAGGCGGGTGGATCACGAGGTCAAGAGATCGAGACCATCCTGGTCAACATGGTGAAACCCCGTCTCTACTAAAAATACAAAAAATTAGCTGGGCATGGTGGCATGTGCCTGTAATCCCAGCTACTCAGGAGGCTGAGGCAGGAGAATTGCCTGAACCCAGGAGGCAGAGGTTGCGGTGAGCCGAGATAGCGCCATTGCACTCCAGCCTGGGTAACAAGAGCGAAACTCCGTCTCAAAAAAAAAAAAAAAAAAAAAAAGTGGATGATAAGAAACTTCTGGGAATTAAAAGAACTTGTTCTAACCCAATGCAAAGAAACTAAGAACTGTGAAAAAAGGTTTGACGAAATGTTAACAATAACACACAATTTAAAGAGGTATATAAGTGAATTAATGGAGTTGAAAAACACAACATGAGAACTTCACGAACTATGCACAAGTTTTAACAGCCAAATTGATCAAGCAGAAGAAAAGATATCAGAGGTCGAAGACCAACTTAATGAAATAAAACAAAAAGACAAGATTAGAGAAAAAAGGATAAAAAAGAATGAGCAAAGTCTCCAAGAAATATGGGACTATGTGAAAAGACCTAATCTACGTTTGATAGGTGTACCTGAATGTGACAAAAAGAATCAATCCAAGCTGGAAAATACGCTTCAGGATATTATTCAGGAAACTTTCCCAACCTAGCAAGGCAGGATAATATTCAACTCCAGGTAATACAGAGAACACCACAAAGATATTCCTCAAGAAGAACAACCTCAAGGCACATAATCGCCAGATTCACCAGGGTTGAAATGAAAGAGAAAATACTGAGGGCAGCCAGAGAAAAAGGTCAGGTTGCCCATAAAGGGAAGCCTGTCAGGCTCACAGCAGATCTCTCAGCAGAAACCCTACAAGACAGAAGAGAGTGGGGGCCAATATTCAACATCCTTAAAGAAAAGAACTTTCAACCCAGAATTTTACATCCAGCCAAACTAAGCTTCATAAGCGAAGGAAAAATAAAATCTTTTGTGAACAAGCAAGTACTCAGAGATTTCATCACCACCAGGCCTGCGTTACAAGAGCTTCTGAAAGAACCACTACAAATAGAAAGGAACAACCAGTATCAGCCTTTCTTAAAAAATACCAAAAAATAAAGAACATCAACATAATTAAGAACTTGCATCAATTAATGGGCAAAACAGCCAGCTAACATTAAATGACAGTATCAAACACACATATATTGTTATTAATTCTAAATTTAAATCGACTAAATCCCCCAATCCAAAGACACAGACAGGCAAAAAAACCCAAGACCCATTGGTATGCTACATCCAGATCCATCTCACATGCAAGGATACACAAAGATTCAAAACAAAGGGATGGAGAAAAATTTACCAACCAAATGGAGAGCAAAAATAAATAAATAAATAGAAAGCGGGAGTTGCAATTTTTGCTGATAAAATAGACGTTAAAGCAACAAAGATCAAAAGACGCAAAGAAGGATATTACATAGTAAAAGGATCAATGTAACAAGAAGAGCTAAGGATCCTAGATATATACGCACCCAATACAGGAATACCCAGATATATAAGACTTATCAAGAGACTTGGACTCCCACACAATAATAGTGGGAGACTTCAACATCAATATTAGACAGATCACTGAGACAGAATGTTAACATTGATATCCAGGACTTGAACTCAAATTCGGAATAAGTAGACTTAATTAACATTTCTAGAACTCTCCACTTTAAATACACAAAATATACACTCTTATCAGTACCATATCACACCAATTTATAGGTTTAAATGAAATATTGGTTGGCTGCTTGTTAATTATTTTCTTCCCTCATTTTTTTTTTATTTTTTTTTATGTCTCTATTATTAAACACAATTAAGGCATACCCATTTTTAGACTGCATTCTACCCCGGGCAATAAAGCAACACCCCTGTTCTCTCTCCCTCTTCCTCTTCCTCTTTCTTCCTCTCCTTCATTCTTTTTCTTTTCCTTTTTTTTTTTTATCCTTTCTCTTTCTTTCTTTCTCTCTTTCTAAAAAAAAAAAAAAAGATACTCAAAATTCAGTGGCTAATATAATAGAAGTTTATGTCTCTTTTATGCAGTAGTAGTTCAGGGTAGACGGATGGACTTTGCTCTATGAAGCCATCCTACACACCCAGGCTAGTTGAGTAACTTTGTTATTCTTAACATATATCTTGTGAGATTGCTCTCAATTATAACATTTAACATGCCAGTATGAAGGAAGGTGAAGGGACAGTGATGGAACACATGTTCAATATTTTAAGGCCCATACCAGGAAGTAGCACACTTTAATTCCAGGCACTCTCCATTGCTTGCAACTTTGAAGCAGAATACTGTGTCTGACTCCAAATATTATTGTGGCAAAAGGGGAGAAAGGAGGACAGTGGACAACTAGTAGTGTCTGCAATAACTATATTAAAATTAAAGATTTCTTTATAATAAAAGACACCATGAAAATAATTGAATACTCAAACCAAAAACTGGGAGAAATTATTTTGAAGGTATATTGATATGAGGAATATATACACAGTTCTACAATCAAACAGACAACCAAATAGAAAAAATGATTAGTCATTTCAAAGAAGGAGAATCTTGAATGGTTAATGATACTTATACTTGGCAGTAATCAAGGAAATGCAAATTAAGAAAACAAGAGATACTACTACATATCCATCAGATTGGTAAAAATTAATATATTTGATAGCCTGAATTATTAGAGAATGTGGGAAAACTGAAATTTCTTTGGTGTTAATGGGAACATAAGTTGGAACAACCTCTGGAATTTTCCAAGAAATGTGCAGATGTATAAAATGGCATCAACCGCCAGCACCAGCATTTAAGTCAGGAAGTGGCAGGCTAACTCTACTGTTTTCTGCAAATGTTTTTGTGCAGTTGGTTTATAATCAGTACTGCCCTTATCTACAAAGCTGCTAACCCCTGAACCTTGAAGGGAAAAGATAAGCACCAGCTGTTAGTCTTTTGGTTGTACAATAAGAAGGCTTGGACAGTGAGAACCCTTTTTCTGGGTTGATTTCATCGATGCTTTGTCCCTGAAATCAGGAAGTAACTTGCCAGTAAGGAATTGCCTTTTTTTTTTTTTTTTTGAGTCTGAGTCTCACTTTGTTGCCCAGGCTGGAGTGCAGTGGCGCAATCTTGGCTCACTGCAACCTTGGCTGCCTGGGTTCAAGCGATTCTCATGTCTCAAACTCCTGAGTAGCTGGGATTACAGGTGCACATCACCACCCCCAGCTAATTTTTGTATTTTTAGTAGAGACCGGGTTTCACCATGTTGGTGAGGCTGGTCTCAAACTCCTGACCTGGTGATCCACCCATCTCAGCCTCCCAAAGTGCTAGGATAACAGGCATGAGCCACCATGCCTGGCGAGATTGCCTTTTAAAGTTATTTTGATATTGTCCAATGCCTTTGGCCCTGAGAACATGTCATCTCTAAAGTCAGCTTCTAGATCGGGATCATAAGGCTCATTACACCTTTATGGAAAGGACTGTCAATGCTGTGGAAGAGAACTGTTATAGAACATTGTGAAAATCTGAAAGGGCTGGGCACGGTTGCTCACACCTGTAATCCCAGGACTTTGGGAGACCAAGGCGGGCAAATCACCTGAGGTCAGGAGTTCAAGACCAGCCTAGCTAACATGGAGAAACCAGGTCTCTACTAAAAATACAAAATTAGCTGGGTATAGTGGAGCATGCCTGTAATCCCAGCTACTCAGGAGGCAGAGGCAGGAAACCACTTGAACCCAGGAGGCAGAGGCTGTGGTGAGCCGAGATCATGCCGTCGCACTCCAGCCTGGGCAACAAGAGTGAAACTCTGTCTCAAAAAGAAAGAAAGAAAGTCTGAAAGGTTTACACCATTGAAGATACCATCATTGTTATAGAAAAAGCCGTAAAAGTCATCAAACCCAAAACAATAAATTCCTGCTGGAGAAAACTGTGTCCAGATGTTGTGCATGACTTCATGGGATTTATGACAGAACCAATCAAGGAAATAATGAAAGAGATTGTCGATATGGCCAAAAAAGGTAGAGTGGGGGTGGGGTGCAGGGTTTCAAGATATGGATCTTGGAGGAATTCAAGAGCTAATAGACACCACACCAAAGAAATTAACAGAAGATGACTTGATGCAGATGAGTGCCTCCGAACTGGTGCCATATGATAAGGAAGAAGACATAGAAAAAGGTTTCAATTATTCAAGACAGCTTTTGACTTATTTTACAATGTGGACTCTTCTATGATTTGGGCACCGAAAGGAAAGCAAATGGTGGAAGGAGGGTTGGTATCATATAGAAATATTTTTAGAGAAATAAGAAAGCAAACAAGGCAGACAGAAGTGGATGTATTTCTGTAAAGTTACACCAAGTGTGCGTGCCCCTCCTGCTTTCCCTTCCAATTGCTCCACCTCTTCTGCCTCTGCAACTCCAACACAGCAATATCAACCCCTCCTCTTCCTCTTCCTAAGCCTACTCAATGTGATAACTATGGGTGTGAAGACCTTTATGATGATCCACTTCCACTTAATGAATAGTAAACATATTTTCTCTTTCTTATAATTGTCTTAACATTTTCTCTAGCTTACTTTATTGTAAGAATACATAAAGTACATATATAATACATAAACTACAAAATATATGTTTATGTTATCAATAAGGCTTCTGGTCAACAGTAGGCTATTAGTACAGTTTTTGGGAGTCAAAAGTTAATCTTTATATTTTGATTTTTAACTGCATGGGGAGTTGATGCCATCAACTGCTGCATTGTTCAAGGGTCAACTATTGTAAATAATTTATACTTAAAAGATGTGAAAGTATTATAGAAATACAATAAACTATTCAGCTCTTGAAATGTATTTCATAGGAAGAATTATAAATTAATGCTTAACAGCTAACTTATTGTTAATTAAAAATTTTTTTAGTCAGTTGGGCACTGTGGCTCACACCTATAATCCCAGCACTTTCCAAGGCCAAGGCAGGCGGATCACCAGGTCAGGTATTTGAGACCAGCCTGACCAATATGGTGAAACACCGTCTCTACTAAAAATACAAAAAATTAGCTGGGTGTGGTGGTGTGCACCTGTAATCTCAGCTACTCAGGATGCTGAAGCAGGAGAATCACTTGAACCAGGAGGCCGAGGTGGCAGTGAGCTGAGATCACACCACTATACTCTAGCCAGGGGGACAGAACGAAACTCTGTCTCAAAAAAGAAAAAAAAAGAAAGAAATCAAGAAGAAACAGAGTAACAAGTCAATAAAAAAATGTAGAAAGTATTTTAGCAGTTTCAGAAAAAGAACTCTTAAATACATGAAAAGATGTTCAACCTTGTGAATTAAAACCATACTGAGATTTTAAAAAAAATACTGAATTAACGAAAAATCAATAAAAATGCTTATTCCTACAGCTCAAGAGATAGCTAAGGCTTCTTGGTGAATATCTTTTTATATGATTTCTTTTTATTTATTTATTTATTGTTGATACAGAATCTCACTCTGTCACCCAGGCTTGAGTGCAATGGTGCAATCTTGGCTCACTGTAAACTCCACCTCCTAGGTTCAAGGGATTCTGGTGCCTCAGCCTCCCAAGTAGCTGGGATTACAGGGATGCATTACCCTGCCCGGCGAATTTTTTTTGTATTTTTAGTAGAGACAGGGTTTCGCCGTGTTTGCCAGGCTGGTCTTGAACTCCTGACCTCAAGTGATCTGCCGACTTTGGCCTCCCAAAGTGTTGGAATTACCAGTGTGAGCCACCACGCCCTGCCTATATTATTTACTTTTTGAATCATGAAAATATATTACACAGTAAAAATAAGAGCTCATAGATAAATGCAAATTCTTGTTCTTTAAAAAAAAATGAAGGAGACAAGTTTTTTTTTCCTGTTTTCAGACAGATTTAGTGCCTATACACACACACACACACATACACACACACACACACATAAAATTCATGTATGTAACAAGTTTTTGAGACAGTATCTCACTCTGTTGCCCAGCCTGAGGTGCAGTGGCCTGATTGTAGCTCACTGCAGCCTCAAACTCCTGGGCTCAAGTGTTCCTCCTTCCTCAGCCTCCTGAATAGCTGGGACTACAGGTAAATGCCACCACGCCCACATAATTTAGTTTTTGTAGAGACAGTGTCTCATTATGTTGCCCAGGCTAATCTTGAACTTCTGGCCTCAAGCAATCCTTCCACCTTGGCCTCTCAAAGTGTTGGGATTACAGGCATGAGCCACTGTGCTTGGCCTATATAGCAATTTATAGATAGACACACATGCAATAATTATATGTGTATGTATGTGTGTATATATGTATATATACAGCACATATATATGCATAATCATGCATCATTTGACAGGGATATGTTCTGAGAAATGTGTCATTAGGCAATTTCATTGTCTTGCAAACATGGTGGCATAAACCTAGAGAAACTTAGATGGTATAGCCTACTATACACCTAGCCTACAAACCTATACAGCATGTTACTGTACTGAATACCATAGGCAATTGTAACACAAAGTATTTGTGTATCTAAACATACTTAAACATAGAAAAATAATGTGTTGCACTATGACATTATGATGGCTAGAATATTCACTAGGCAATATAAAATTTTCAGTTCCATTATAATCTTATGGGACACTATCATATATGTGGTCCATCACGGACTGAAACATCATTATATAGAGGCTAATGTGTGTGTGTGTGTATGTGTGTGTGTGCATTTAAAAAAAAAGCTTTTTGGACTGGGCATGGTGGCTAATTCCAGTAATTTTAGCATTTTGGGAGGCTAAGGTAGGTGGATCTCCTGAGCTCCAGAGTTTGAGACCAGCCTGGTAACATGGTGAGACCCTGTCGCTACCAAAATAAAGCTTTTTTTTTTTTTTTTTGGGAGAGAGTCTCACTTTGTTGCCCAGGCTGGAGTATAGTGGGGTGCTCTCGAATCACTGTAACCTCCGCCTCCTGGGTTCAAGCAATTCTCCTGCCTCAGCCTCCTGAGTAGCTGGAACTACAAGCTTATGCCTCATGCTTGGCTAATTTTTTGTATTTTTAGTAGAGACCATGTTTCCCAGGCTGGTCTTGAACTCCCGACATTGTGATCCACCTGCCTCAGCCTCCCCAAAGTGCTGGGATTACAAGCATGAGCCACCGCGCCCAGCCAAAAAAGCTTTTGGTACCATAACAACACCTAAACTTTCAGCATGTACTGGCTAAAAATACATTCTCCAACATAACTATATTACCACTATCACAACTTCTAATATACAGTTAATATTCAAATTTCTCCAGTTGTTTCTTTCTTTTCTTTTTCTTTGAGATGGAGTCTCACTCTGTTGCCCAGGCTGGAGCACAGCGGTGCAATCTTGGTTCATGGCAACCTCCGCCTCCCAGGTTCAAGCAATTCTCCTGCCTCAGCCTCCCGAGTAGCTGGGATTATAAGTGCCTACCACCACGCCTGGACAATTTTTGTATTTTTGGTAGAGATGGGGTTTTACCATGTTGGCCAGACTGGTCTCAAACTCCTGACCTCAAGTGATCTGCTCACCTCTGCCTCCCAAAGTGCTAGGATTACAGGTGTGAGCCACTACGCCAGGCCCAGTTGTTTCAACAAGTATATTTTTTAGCTCTTTTAAAAAAGATTGAAGGATTGTTTGACCCCAGGAGTTCAATACCAGCCTGGGCAACATGGTGAGACCTCATCTCTAAAATAAAATTTAAAAATAAATAAATAAGATATAATAAAAGTTTCCACATTGTTACATCTCTTTAATAATTTTTGATCTAGAATTATCTCTCATCTTTTATTTTCTGTTTATTAACTCTTTTTTGAAGACTTTGGGTTGCATTTCTCATAGTATGTCCTATATTCTGTGTTGGTTTCATGATGTTATTTAACTTGCTCTATCTCTTCTCTTCTGTAAATTCAGTGTGAGTCTATGACTTGATTAAACACAGGTTAAATATATAAAGTCATTTTGTCCCATTATTAGTGATGCTAAGTTTGGTCATTTAGTTAAGGCAGTGACTGCAAATTCTCAGAAAGGTACATTTTCCCTTTGTACTTACAGGTAAGCTATGGAGTGATACTTTGGCATTGCACAAGTATTCCTTCACTCAATTATTAAATATTCATTTATTTATTTGTTTATTTTTTATGGAGAATAGGTTATTGCTATGCTGCCCAGGCTGGCCTTGAATGCTGGTCTAGAGTGATCCTGCCTTGACTTCCCTAGCTGAGACTGTATGTGCATACTGCTGCACCTGGCTCCTAAACATACATTTGACTTTTTTAAAATTTTTTTAAATGTTTTAGATGGAGTCTTGTTTTGTCACCCAGGCTGGAGTGCAATGGCTCTGTCTCAGCTCACTGCAACCTCCGCCTCCTGGGTTCAATCTGTTCTCCTGCCTCAGCCTCCCAAGTAGCTGGGATTACAGGCAACTGCCAACATGCCTGGGTCCTTTTTTTGCATTTTTTAGTAGAGATGGGGTTTCGCCATGCTGGTCAGGCTGTTCTTGAACTCCTGACCTCAGGTGATCCACCCACCTCAGCCTCCCAGAGTGGGATTACAGGCATGAGCCACTGCACCCTGTCGCATTTAATTGTCTTATTTGGCTTGCCCTGGTGTGGAGGTGATTCATATTCATAGGCTCAAGATCAAAAGACACCTCCATCTAGATTAGTGCTTCTCAGCTGGGGGAAGTTTTGCCCTTCAGTGATGGTGTTTCTCAACCGGGGTGGTTTTGCTCCTCAGTGAACATTGGGCAATGTCTGGAGATATTTTTGGTTGTCACAATTTGGAGACAGGTGTGCTACTGGCATCTAGTGGGTAGAGGCCAGGGATGCTGCTACACATCCTACAATACACAGGGCAGCTCCCCACAGCAAAGAATTGTCCTACCCGGTATGTCGGGAGTTCCACTAGTGAGAAACTTTAATCTAGATGTTGGATTAAGTTTCTTTCTCACACACAGTTTATTGGCCTTTATGGAGATGCTAGTAAAACTTAGAGATTATCTTCAGAAGTAGAAACCAAGCAGATGTTAGAGTCCATCAAAATTTCCCCATGATTCAAACCGGGCAGAGTTTTACTACCCACCTGTTCTGTCTTTCCATTTCCTTTATAGGTGTCCTCTCACTGTAATGATTTAAATTGCTTTTCTCTACTCTCAATAAACAAATACATCACAAAAGGATCAAAAAACAGAATTAACACATCTAAGCATTTTGGTCTGCTTTTGTGTTTCCTAGAAGATTTTGGAATGTCATCTTAATAGCCCTAGAGCCAGAGAAGAGAAAATGGGGAAAGAGAAATAGCAAGTTAAGAATTTACTGTTACAAAAATGGCCCAGAAAGAGTGACCAGAGTTCAGGAAGGGGCAGGAGAGTGCAGAGGGCATTTCCACTCTCACACCTGTAAGCTATTAATGACCTTTGAAGTGATTGTTGATGGAAGCACTTGTACATTTGAGCTGCTTCATATGTATACTTAGTGTATTCAGAGAACTGCCTAGCTTCTGGAGCCCTGAAATATCTTCAGACTTAATCAGAGATCAAACAGCAAAACCCATCACTTGGGAATATCATGTAGCCATGTGACATGTGGAAAGACCAAGAGTATGAGAACCAATGCCTAAATAACTACACTGTATATTTTTAACTCTGAGAGACTTAGCATTGCTTTCATAACTTTAAAAATAGCAATCTCAGAAAATAATGTCCTAGAGTTTCAAGAAAATATAGTAAGAGGTAAAACGTTATACATTTATTTTGGATTCAAATGCCTGTGCTTAGAAGATTAGAACCTAATAACCTTATTTTCATTCAAATTGTCACTAGACAGCTTGTACGGCATTTGCTCATTTTATGTTTTGAATTCCCAGGGCAAGGACATTGCCTTTCCTTTTGAGAACTGACTCAACAATTTTGTTTGCATTTAACAAAGATGGAATCACTTCAAGTCTAATTTTCTCTGTATACTAGGGAGTTAGCACATGAATGCATCCATCAACTACAGTTTCGTATTTAGAAGAAGCAGCAAAATACTCAGGTCTGTGACTTCAATTTTTATTTTTCTCCATTAATATTTTTAAAAGTTATTTTTCATGCTTTTTCACTAACCTGTCTTTCTAACTTGAAACAACTGTTGTCATGACATGGTATGAAGAGACCATTTAATTCAGTGGAAAATTATAGAACATGATTTATTTCCAAAGTATAATTTTTACTTATTAGTAGGCAAGTGTTTCAGGTGAATCTTTTAATTATAAATTAGCAATTATAACTCAATAATTTAATTCTATTGACCATCATTTACATTATTTCCTGTATTGGCTCAATTTCTATAAAATATGAAAAATTGAAAAAAGAGATGTGGCATAGTACAAATCATTTTAAAATATTATTCCCTATAAATGGGATGAGAGGAGAAGGAAAGAAGAATCAGAAGACAGAAAAATTATTTAATTATTCTAATATCTAGGGTTCTTTGCATTGTCACTGCTGGCAACTTTTCTTTTTCTTCTTTTTTTTTTTTTTGAGACCAAATCTCCCTCTGTCACCCAGGCTGGAGTGCAATGGCTCAATCTCAGCTCACTGCAACCTCTGCCTCGCGGGTTCAAGTAATTCTCCTGCCTCAGCCTCCCAAGTAGCTGGGATTGCAGGCATGTACCACCACACCCAGTTAATTCTGTATTTTTAGTAGAGACAGGGTTTCTCCATGTTGGTCAGGCTGGTCTTGGACTCCCAACCTCAGGTGATCCGCCCACCTCAGCCTCCCAAAGTGCTGGGATTACAGGCGTGAGCCACCAAACCCGGCCAGCAACTTTCCTTTATATTTGAAATTCTCATTCTTTATGAAAGAGACTCATTTAGAGCAACACTAAAAGCTAACAAAGTAAAAGAAATGTATAGGAACAGCTGGGTGCAGTGGCTCAAACCTGTAATCCCAGCACTTTGGGAGACTGAGGTGGGCAGATCATGAGGTCAAGAGATCGACACCATCCTGGCCAACATGGTGAAACCCTGTCTCTACCAAAAATACAAAAATTAACTGGGCATGATGGGCGCCTGTAATTCTAGCTACTTGGGAGGCTGAGGCAGGAGAATCACTTGAACCCTTGGAGGTGGAGGTTGCAGTGAGCCAAGATCGTGCCACTGCACTCCAGCCTGGTAACAGAGCGAGACTCCATCTCAAAAAAAAAAAAAAATGTATAGGTCATCTCACACATAAATCCTAAGTAAAATCTAAACAAATTGAATCCAGTGATTAATAAGAATGATAAATCCAACAATATCAAACTGGATTCATCCCAGGAATGTAAGGTAAAGTGTAGCATTCAAAAATCAATTCTATTATCATTATTAATAATATATGCCATTTACTAGATTAAAAGGATAAAGGATTGAAAAACCATATGATCATCTTTTTTTTTATTTTTATTTTTTATTTATTTTTTTAAATTTTTTTATGATCATCTTAAGTACAGAAAAAAAGGGCCTAATCTAAATAAGCTAGTAATATGAAGAAACTTCCATAACCTAATAAAATCTCTTTAAAAACCACAGCAAATATGCTTAATGGTAAAATGTCTGGTAACATTCCTTTTGTATGTGGAACATGACAAGGAAGCCCCAAATTATTCAAAATTTTAACTCAGAGTAAAGTGAAAAAAAAAAAAGGAAAAGAAAAGAAGTTACAGTGTTTGCAAAGAATTAAGCTACAATTAAAAATTAACTTCAGGTCAGGCACCGTGGCTCACACCTATAATCCCAGCACTTTGGGAGGTTGAAATGGGTGGATTACCTGGGGTAGGGAGTTCGAGACCAGCCTGACCAACATGGAGAAACCCGGTCGCTACTAAAAATACAAATAAATAAATAAATAACTGGGCGTGGTGGCGCATGCCTGCAATCCCAGCTATTCACGAGACTGAGGCCAGAGAATTGCTTGAACCTGGGAGGCGGAAGTTTTGGTGAGTCAAGATTGAGCCATTGCACTCCATCCTGGGCAACAATAGCAAAACTTCGTCTCCACAAAAAAAAAAAAAAAAAAGAAAGAAAGAAAGAAAGGAAAATAGGCCAGCAAGACAGAACAGAGAATCCAGAACTACACATATATGGACACTAAGAGCAGTGCAAATGTAAAAGATAGTTATTCAGTGGCTGGGTGGGGTGTCTCATGCCTGTAATCCCAGCACTTTGGGAGGCCAAGGCAGGCGGATCACCTGAGGTCAGGAGTTTGAGTCCAGCCTGGCTAATATCGCAAAACCCCATCTCTACTAAAAATACAAAGAAGAGCCAGGCATGGTGGTGCACAGCTGTAATCTCAGCTACTCAGGAGGCTGAGGCAGGAGAATCACTTGAGCCCAGGAGGCAGAGGCTGCAGTGAGCCTAGATGGTGCCACTGCACTCCAGCCTGGGTGACAGAGCAAGACTTCATCTTGAAAAAAAAAACAGAAAAAAGTTATTCAAAAAATGATCCAAGTGTAATTGAGTATCCAATCGGAAGGGAAACAAAGCCAGGTCTCTACCTCAAGCTATATTCAAAAATCAATTCCCAATTGATTAAAGATTTAAATATGAAAGACAAAGCCATAAAACTATTAAAAGACAATACTTTTATGACTTCTGGATATGAAAGGATTCCATTAACAAGACACAAAAATTTTAAACCAAAAATGAAAGATCAATCAATCTGATTATACCAAAATGAAAATTTTCTGTTTAAAAAAAGATATCAAAGGGAATGAAATAAAAAGCTACAAACTGGGCCTGGCACGGTGGCTCCCGCCTGTAATCCCAGCACTTTGGGAGGCCGAGGCAGGCGGATCACGAAGTCAGATCGAGACCATCCTGGCCAACGTGGTGAAACCCTGTCTCTACTAAAAATACAAAAAAATTAGCTGGGTGTGGTGGCATGCGCCTGTGGTTCCAGCTACTTGGGAGGCTGAGGTAGAAGAATCTCTTGAACCCAGGAGGTGGCGGTTGCAGGGAGCCGAGATTGCGCCACTGTACTCCAGCCTGGTGACAGAGCAAGACTCTGTCTCAAAAAAAAAAAAAAAAAAGCTACAAACTGGGAGAATATAATTGTAATACATATAACTGACAAAGGATTCATATCCAGAATTTTAGAAAAGTCTTGCAAATCGATAATAGAATAGAAGAAAATTTATTTCAAAAAGAGTAAAAAGGCCAGGCCCTGGTGGCTCATGCCTGTAATCCCAGCACTTTGGGAGGCAGACGTGGGTGGATCACCTGAGGTTGGGATTCAAGACCAACATGGAGAAACCCAGTCTCTACTAAAAATACAAAATTGGCCAGGCGTGGTGGCACGCACCTGTAATCCCAGCTACTCGGGAGGCTGAGGCAGGAGAATCACTTTAGCCTGGGAGGTGGAGGTTGCAGTGAGCCAAGATTGCCCCATTGCACTCCAACCTGGGCAATAAGAGCAAAACTCTGTCTCAAAAAAAAAAAAAAAAAAAAAAAAAAAAATATTAAAAAAGCAAAAGACACAGACATTTCATGAAAGAACAATACAAACAACACATAAATATGTGTAAAGTGTCAAACTCATTATTAGCAAGGGTTGTACAAACTAAGCCATAATAAAATACAATTCATATTTACCAGAATGGAAAAATTTTACAGTTGTGTAGTACCAAATGTTAACAAGTATTACTGAGTAAAAGAATCTCTCACCTGGGCAAGGTGGCTCATGCCTGTAATCCCAGAACTTTGGGAGGCCAAGGCAGACGGAGCACTAGGTCAGGAAATGAAGATCATCCTGGCAAATACAAAAATTAGCTGGGCGGAGTGGCACACGCCTGTTATCCCAACTATCTGAGAGGCTGAGGCAGGAGAATCTCTTGAACCAGGGCGTTGGAGATTGCAGCGAGCCTAGCTTGCACCACTGCACTCTAGCCTGGGCGACAGAGCGAGAGTCTGTTAAAAAAAAAAAATCTCTTATATGCAGCTGATGAGCAAAAGTTCTTATAATCACTTTGAAAAAGATTTTGTCATTATCTAATAATAATTGACAATACTAGTCAACAGTAAAGTTAAGCATTGGTGCATACCAACTGTTTTGTTCATAGGGATGTATCCTAGAGAAAGCTCATGTTCCTCAAGAGACAAGTGCAAGAATGTTAATAGTATAGGCCTGGCATGGTAGCTCACGACTGTAATCCCAGCACTTTGGGAGGCCAAGGTAGGCGGATCATGAGGTCAGGAGTTCAAGACCAGCCTGACCAACATGGTGAAACCCCGTCTCTACTAAAAATACAAAAAACTGGGTGTGGTGGCACGTGCATGTAGTCCCAGCTACTCAGAAGGCTGAGGCAGGAGAATTGCTTTAACCCAGGAGGCGAAGGGGCAGTTAGCCAAGATGGCACCATTGCACTCCAGTCTGGGCGACAGAGCGAGACTCAATCTAAAAAGAAAAAAATGATGTTAATAGTATTATTATTTAATAGGGACAGTAGCACAGAAGCAACACAAATGTTCATCAATAGTAAGCTAGATAAATTATAACATAGTCATACATTGATCTGTTTTATAGCAATGAAAATAAATGTGCCTTAGCTGTTCTCATTTGTAAGAATGATCTAAAAATGTAATATTGAGTGAAAAAAGTAAGTCACAGAAAAGGAAATAATATTCTGTTTGTATCAAATGTGAAAAAGGCACATTTAAATTTTACATTGTTAAGCTCAACATACATATGTGATAAAATCCCAAAGAAAATGATTGAACAATTATTATAAAATTCAGGATAGTAAGTACCTGAGGTGGAATGATGAGGGTGTGACTGGGAAAAAGCATGATGTGGGGGAAGGGTGTCAAAGTATTGATAATATTCTCTCTATAAGTCACATCCTGGTACACAGGTGTTCATGTTGTTTTATAAGCTGTGTGTTCATAATATACATTATTTATTTGTGTATACTTTTTTTTCACATTGAAAAAAGACATTAAAAGCTAGATATATGACTCTTGGTCCCTTTGCCTTTATCAGGGATACAAATGAATCACGTTCTTGAAGATTTAAGACAGAGAGAGAGACAGGGTAGACTTTTTTTAAAAAATAAAAACCTTTTTATTTGGAAATAATTTCAAACTTACAGAAAAGTTGTAAGAATGGTATCAGAAACTCCTGTTTACCTTTTATCCAGATTCACTCACTGTTAATATTTTATCTTATTTGTTTTACTGTTAGGGATTTATTCTTTTTCTCTCAACATATACATATTTTTTCTAAACAACTGAAGAATAAACTGCATACATCATGCTCCCTGCCTCCAGATACGTCCTTGTATATTTCCTCAGAAAAAGGACTTTCTGTTAGAAAGCCACAGTACAGTTATCAATATCAGGAAATTTCACATTGAAACAATACTTTTAAAAATAATCTACCATCCACATTCCAATTTGTCAGCTGCCCAAATAATGTTCTTTATAGCATTTGTTTTGTCCTCCACTAGAGGCTGCAGTATCCGTATCACATTTAGTTGTTACGTTCCTTTAGTTTCTCATCTGGAACAGTTCCTGAGCTTTTCTTTGTCCTTTATGACAATGATTTTCTTGAAAAATACTGATTCTTTTTTTTTTAACAAGAATGATTCTTATTTTGAGTTTGATGTTTTCTCATGATTATATATTCAGGTTGTGTGTTCTTAATTAAAATGCTACATAAATTACATAAATGATATATTCTCAGAGTATCACATTTTTAGGTGCATCAATATCTCTGTTTCTCGTCATTGATATTCATTTTGAGAATCTGGCTAAAGTGTTATGCAATTTCTTCACTCTAAGAGAGAGGAATTTTAAAAAGGGTTTCTTTGGCAAGAGCTGCTGATGGGCTTTGAAGCCTAGTCTCCTCTGATGGAGAGAAGCAGACACTTTGTTTCCCACTCACCTGAAATTAAAAGAGAGAGGCTTCAATGAGACCAATTGGAAAGCTTAATATGTTTAATCTATTTATCAGGTCACAGTTCACTGATGTCTGATTCCTCTTCAGGAAATCTTGAGATTAAGAGAAGGGCTGCCTTGCAGCTTGGAGGTGGAACAAAGGAGAGTTACTGGTAGACTGTAATCATCCTGTTATTCCAGAGTTTGTTAGGCAATGACTGCTTAAGTGTTTCCCGTGAACTAGATGTTCATGAGACATGAAGATCTGTCCCACAAAAAGACAGCCTGTTTGGGGCCATTTCATAATCTGACTCAAAAACCACTGACAGGGCGAACAGGCCTAGCAGGGGAGAAGCTAGCAGAAACTCACTGAATTATTAGTGGTTAGAAATGAATAAGGTCCTTGAAATAGAGTGCATTTTTTTCCTGGTCAAGGGAACTGCAGGTGAGAATCTAACAATGATTTGTGGGAGATATCTCCAAAGCACCTGTAAAGCAGAGGTTCCCGATCTTTTTAGCACCAGGGACCATTTTCGTGGGAGACAATTTTGCCATGGATGAGGTGGTTGAGGGGTGGAGGATGATTGCAGGATGAAGCTGTTCCACCTCAGATATCAGGCATTAGATTCTCAGAGGTAGCATGAAACCTAGATCACTCATGTGCAGGTCAAAATAAGGTTTGCGCCCTGTAAGTACCGAATGATGACACTGATGTGACAGGAAACGGAGCTCAGGAGGTAATGCTCTCCTGCCTGCGGCTCACCTCCTGCTGTGTGGCCTGGTTCCTCACAGGCCACTGACAGAAACCAGTCTGCCGCTGGTGACTTCTGCTATAAAGGACTCCAAAAGAGAAAGAGTCAGCTTTCAATTTCTGCAATCCCAGAAAGCATGAAAACCATCTCGTGACTTTATGGGTAGAATAAGAACATTGCTGTCCTCCTCTGTGTGGAGAGGGCCAGGTCAGAAAGAGAGGTTAGTAAATTCACAGGAGGCAGGATGGCAGCTTGAGGGGAGAAAGGACCATGTTTCCTTACGGCACAAACATGCTTACCCCACTGCAGAACCCGTCCCTAGGAGAGGAAAAGATCTACATTCAAATACCTTTGCAGCACATTATTTTATGGGATCAAACATTTTTATTTAAAATGAAACTGAAGCTGGGCACAGTGGCTTACGCCTGTAATCTCAGTACTTTGGGGGGCTGAGGCAAGTAGACCACGAGGTCAGGAGTTCGAGACCAGCATGTCCAATATGGTGAAACCCCGTCTTTACTAAAAAATAAAAAAATTAGTTGGGCATGGTGGGGGGGCTTGTGTAGTCCCAGCTACTTGGAAGGCTGAGGCAAGAGAATCATTTGACCCCAGGAGATGGAGGTTGCAGTGAGCTGAGACTGCTCCTCTGCATTCCAGCCTGGGTGACAGAGAGAGACTCTGTCTCAAAATAAATAAATAAATAAATGAAATGAAATTGAGACTACGTTTGTCATTTAAACTAACTATAGGACTTTTAATTAAGTAAGAATCATCAGAAAAGTCATGTCACTCCCTGAGTATTCATTGAGGGGCAGAAGAAAAACTCATATCTGGATAAATTGTATTTACTTACTTGTTCAAAAAATTTATTCATAGTGCATTACATAAGCCAAAATAAAAATTATATGAAAAGTATACATTGAGTCCGGGCACGGTGGCTCATGCCTGTTATCCCAGCACTTTGGGAGGCCAAGGTGGTGGATAACCTTAGAGTTTGAGACCAGCCTGGCCAACATGGTGAAACCCCGTCTCTACTAAAAATACAAAGATTAGCTGGGCATGGTGGTGGGTGCCGGTAATCCCAGCTACTCGGGAGGCTGAGGCAGGAGAATCGCTTGAACCTGGGAGGTGGAGATTGCAGTGAGCCGAGATCCCGCCATTGTACTCTAGCCTGGGAAACAAAAGCGAAACTCTGTCTCAAACAAAAGTACACATTGTGAGAAATCCCTTCTCACATCTGAGTCTGTGGCCACCCACCCAATTGCACTTCTCCTCTTACGGGTAACTTTACATGTTTATCGCTTGTTGCTCTAATATTTCTTTAGGCAAATATAAGGAAATATGAATATATATATATATTTTTTTTAGACAGACTTTCACTCTTGTTGCCCAGGCTGGAGTGCAGTGACGTGATCTTGGCTCACTGCAACCTCCACATCCTGAGTTCAAACAGTTCCCCTGCTTCAGCCTCCCAAGTAGCTGGGATTACAGGCATGTGCTACCATGCTTGGCTAATTTTGTATTTTTAGTAGAAACAGGGTTTCACCATGTTATCCAGTCTGGTCTCGAATTCCTGACCTCAGGTGATCCATCCACTTCAGCCTCCCAAAGTGCTGGGATTACAGGCATGAGCCACTGAGCTTGGCCTGTAGTCTTATGTGTCTGTTTCTTACACAAGAGGTAGAATATTGTTGAGAACATTGCTTTTTTTTTTTGGCCAGGTACAGTGGCTCCCGCCTGTAATCCCAGCACTGTGGGAGGCTGAGGTGGATGGATCACCTGAGGTCAGGAGTTTGAGACCAGCCTGGCCAACATGGTGAAACACCATCTCTACTAAAAAATACAAAAATTAGCCGGGTGTGGTGGGGCATGCCTGTAATTCCAGCTACTTGGGAGGCTGAGGCAGGAGAATTGCTTGAACCTGAGAGGTGGAGGTTGCAGTGAGCCAAGATCATGCCACTGCACTCCAGCCTGGGCGACAGGGTGAGACTCTGTCTCAAAAAATAAATAAATAGAACTTTGCTTTTTTTATTGTAATAAAATACATACATAACATAAAATGTACCATTTTAACCTAGATGTGGAATTGCTGGATGATATGGTAATTATATTCTATTTTTCTTTTTGAGGAACTTCTAAGCTGTTTTCTTATAGTGGCTGCGCCATTTTACATTCCTACCAACAATGCATGAGGGTTTCAATTTCTTCATATTCTTGCCGAAGCTTCTTGTCTTTGTCTTATCCAGATTGTATATTGTATCTGTGAGAGAGTATGTATATTGTTAATGAAAAAAAAACCCAAACTCTGTAAAATATTCTAAGAGGTTTATTCTGAGCCAATACAAATGACCATGGCCTAGGGAACAGTCTCAAGAAGTCCTATTGATAGAGGCAGGAGGAAGCCAAAGGCCTAGGCAGATAGGGAGGGGACCCAAGAATCTCTGACCCGCCCCACGAGTGGTTTTTGTTGTTGTTGTTGTTTGGAGACAGAGTCTCGCTCTATCACCCAGGCTGGAGTGCAGTGGCATGATCTTGGCTCACTGCAACCTCTGCCTCCCAGGTTCAGGTGATCCTCCTGCCTCAGCCTACCCAGTAGCTGGGACTACAGACGTGCATACCACACCCAGCTAATTTTTGTATTTTTGGTAGAGATGGGGTTTTGCTATGTTGCCCAGGCTGGTCTCTAACTCCTGGCCTCAAGTGATCTGCCCACCTCGGCCTCCCAAAATGCTGGGATTACAGGCATGAGCCACTGTGCCCAGCCCCCCACAAGTGTTTACACCAGATGTTTTGTGCAAATAAGGGAAGCTGTGCAGGGTGCTTGCTTGGGCATGCCCTCAGCAGACTGGAGGCCCACGTGCACTGGGGGAATGGGGTGGAGCCACCAGGAATTCACACCTTGTGCAGGGGAGAAGCCTGGCCTCTTCCGCTCCTGTGTGGTGGCCCTTGTATTCAATTTGTGAGGTGGAAACCTGCTTGCAGGACCTCCTCTCTTTGCTGAGAGTTTTCCTTTCATTTAATAAATTCTTCCTCCTCACCCTTTGATGTGTCTGTGTACCTAATTCTCCCTGGTCATGAGACAAGGACCCAGATTAACTGAGCTAAGGAGCAAAAAATCCTACATTACTAAGAAAGTGCACCCAAGATGGTTGGGTTACAATTTAGTTTTATACATTTTAAGGAGAAAGAAGGTACAGGAAAAGACAGAAATCAATACAAAGGGTATACATTCTTTGGCCCAGAATAGCAGGACATCTCAAAGTGGGCGGTTGGGGATGATAGGGGTTGGGAGAAAGGGTTCAGGGGGCCTTAGAAGTCACAGATAGATTCAAGTATTATCTAATTGGCAGTTGGTTGAAAGAATTAAGCTTTGTCTAAAGACTTGAAGTCAGTAGAAAGAAATGCTTGAGTTAAGATAAGGAGGCTTGTAGAAGCTGTGTTTTATTTAGAAAAAGCCTCCAGGCTCTTCCTTTGGAAAGAATAAATGGTAAATGTTTTTTTTCGCATCTTAAAAGGTGTCAGACTCTTAATCTCTCCTAGATCTGGGAAAGGCCTGGCTGCATTAATGGAGATTCTCTACAGATGCAAATTTCCCCCATGAAAGATGGCTTTGCTGGGTCATTTCAAAATATGTCAAATAAATCTATTATGGAGTAAAATATTTTGATTTTCTTCAGGATCTCCCCATGTGATGCTATGCCAGAATCAGGTTGAAATTTAGTATCTTATTGCCACAAAGAGTCTGTTCTGTCAGTCTTATGATCTCTGTTTCAATGTTCATGCCGGTCAGTTTTACCTAATCTCCAAAAGGGAGCGGGGATAATAAGGTGTTTTTAACCTCCCTTCCCATGATGGCCAGAAATTCAGTTTCTCAGGTTTCTCTGGGCTCCCTTTGGCACATAGGAGCTCCTTTCGGTAGCTTGAAGAAGGTCAGGTTTTATTTTTGGTTTATTCACAACAGGGCAAAGCAGAGTGTGTTTATGAGATCTGAAGTGATTTCAAATCAGAAATTTGAAGTTGAGACTGCTTCCTGATGCCTTGGAGAACAAGATTACATATGCTGTATGCTGTGTGTGTGTATGTTTTATTTAGTCAACTTAATATAGTAAGTCGAACTACCATATTGTTACTTAAAAGAGTAGGCCTTGTGGACTTGGTATTGCTTGGGGCATTTCAATGTTTATTAGCACCTGTGTGTGTGTATATGTGTATGTATCAATCCGTTTTACTACCTGTCAGTTATTTTGGTGAAATAACTGAATGGTGAAATACTGATCCATTCAAAAGGCTGAGGTAGGCCAGGTGCAGTGGCTCATGCCTATAATCCTAGCACTTTGGGAGGCTGAGGCAGGTGGATCACTGGAGCCCAGCAGTTTGAGACCAGCATGGGCAACAAAGTGAGACTTTATCTCTACAAAATATACAAAAATTAGCTGAGTTTGGTGGCACACGTCCATAGTTCCAGCTACTAGGGAGGCTGAGGCAGGAGGATTGTTAGAGCCCAGGAGGTGGAGGTTGCAGTGAGCCGAGATCATGCCACTGCATTCCAGCCTGGGTGAGAGAGTGAGACTCTGTCTCAAAAAAAAAAAAAAAAGAGAGAGTTAGGTATTGATTGACTTTGCTTTCTGCGTTTTGGGTATTTGTTTGTTTCTATTAACAGAGAGTTGAGCATATTATTATTGGTAGAGCTGTCTTCCTAAAATATCCACTTAAATTGGGAATAGGAATAGCTGTCATAGGATATGCAACTGTTTTTATTGTTTACTTTTACTTTTTATTTTGCAAATCAAAACATTTTTATTTTATTTTATTTTACTTTATTATTTATTTTATTTTTGAGACAGAGTTTCGCTCTTGTTGCCCAGGCTGGAGTGCAATGGTGCCATCTGGCTCACTACAACCTCCACCTCCTGGTTCAAGCGATTCTCCTGCCTCAGCCTCCACAGTAGCTGGGATTACAGGAGCCCACCACCACATCTGGCTAATTTTTGTGTTTTTAGTAGAGATAGGATTTCGCCATGTTGGCCAGGCTGGTCTCAAACTCCCGACCTCAGGTGATCCACCCACCTCAGCTTTCCAAAGTGCTGGGATTACAGGCGTGAGCCACTGTGCCCAGCCACCATTATTCTGATTTTTAACATCACAGATTTGCTTTGCCTGTTTTAAACTTTATATAAATGGAATCATACGGTGTGCTTGCTTTTTTTGTCCAGCTTCTTTTGTTCAGCTTAATATTTGTGAGATGCATTCCCTGTTGTGTATAGCATTAGTTCCTTCAGACTAAATGAAAAACTTTAAACATATGCAAAAGCATACAGAACAGAATAGTGATCATTCATTTCCTATCATCCAGCATCAGCAATTATCAACTCATGGTCAATCTTGGTCCAGTTAGCTTCCACCCACTGTCCTCAACTCCAGATTATTATGAAGCAAACCTCAGCCATGATATAATGGTATCTATAAAAGTTTCAGTCTATAATTCTGGAAGATAAAGCATTTATTTTTATTCTATTTTATTTTTTGTCTTCTGTGCTCTCTTTTATTAACATTACAATCTTTGCATCAGGATACATAGCGATGCTAGCAGGTTTTGTTTTAAAGCTTAGTATTAAATATTAAATATCTTTCCCAATTGTAATTTTAGAAATTAAAACTCAAGTTATTTGAAGCCTGGACATAATTCCATGATTAGCTGGGCTATATGAAAGTTGGTGGTTTTATTTTTCCTACTGTGTAGGCAGATCCAGGCAGCCCTAGAAAGATGGGATAAGATTATATAATTTTTTTTTGTTTGTTTGTTTTTGAGACAGAGTTTCGCTCTTGTTGCCTAAGCTGGAATGCAATGGTGCGATTTCAGCTCACTGCAACCTCTACCTCCTAAATTCGGCAGTTCTCCTGCCTCAGCCTCCTGAGTAGCTGGGATTACAGGCATGCACCACCACACCCATATAATTGTTTTTCTAAAGTGTGCTACAAGGCCGGGTGTGGTGTGGTGTGGTGGCTCATGCCTGTAATCTCAGCACTTTGGGAGGCCAAAGTGGGTTGATCACTTGAGGTCAGGAGTTCAAGACCAGCCTGGCCAACGTGGCGAAACCCTCTCTCTACTAAAAATACAAAAACTGGCCAGACATCGTGGTACATGCCCGCAGGAAGCAGGAGGATCACTTGAACCCGGGAGATGGACGTTGCAGTGAGCTAAGATTGTGCCACTGCGCTCTAGTCTGGGTAACAGAGTGAGACTCCATATCCGCCTCCAGAAAAAAGTGCTACAAAAATAGATGGCCTGGCCAGGCATGGTGGCTCAGGCTGGGAATGGTGTCTGGCACCCGCACTCCCAGCACTTTGGGAGGCTGGGGCGGGTGGATCACTTCAGGTGAGGAGTTCGAGACCAGCCTGGCCAACATGGTGAAACCCTGTCACTACTAAAAATACAAAAATTAGCCTGGTGTGGTGGCGGCAGGCGCCTGTAATTCCAGCTACTCGGGAGGCTGAGGCAGGAGAGTCGCTTGATCTCAGGAAATGGAGGTTGCAGTGAGTGGAGATCGTGCCACTGCACTCCAGCCTGGACAACAGAGTGAGACCCCATCTCAGAAAAAAATGGATGGCCGGTCATAAGCCACCATACAAAGTAAGGATGTGGGCAAGGAAGGGATAATTTTCTTCCAGAAAAAAGACAGAATTTTGAAAAAGTTGTGCCAGGTGAGGTGATTCATGCCTATAATCCCAGCACTTTGGGAGGCCGAGGCAGTCAGATCACGAGGTCAGGAGTTTGAGACCAGTCTGGCCAACTGGCGAAATCCCGTCTCTACTAAAAACCACAAAAAGTTAGCCAGGTATTGTGGCGGCTGCCTGTAATCCCAGCTACTCAGGAGGCTGAGGCAGGAGAATCACTTGAACGTGGGAGGTGGAGGTTGCAGTGAGCTGAGACCATGCCACTATGTTCCAGCCTGGGCAACAGAGCGAGACTCCATCTCAAAAAAAGAAAAAATAAAGTTGTAGTCCATAATATTTTCCAAAAATGGTTGGAGGAGAAGGTAAAATCTCAACACGAGTTTCAAAGTACTGTCTCTGTGAGGGGTCTGTGGTTGCTTTGTTGGGGGAGAAGACTGTTGAGGAAAGAGATGGCTACATTTGAAATTCTCTGTCCCAAGTTAGGGGAGTGGAAATGGGAAGTTCATTGCCAAGTCAATGTAGAAGAGGGCTGAAACTTGGCTGATGTTGAATTCTCTAAGAGATTTCCTTCAGACAACTAAGACTCTTTCCCTTACTTCATTAAAGAAGGTATTATTTTGTTTGAATTTTAATTTTTTATAGAGACAGGGTCTCTGTTGTCCAAGCTGGAGTGTGGTGACATGATCATAGCTCACTGTAGCCTCCAACTCCTGTGCTCAAGCACCTTCCCACTTTGGCCTGGCAAAGAACTGGAATTACAGGTGTGAGCCACTATGCCTGCCAGAAGTTATTTTTAAAAGCACTTGAGAAGTTCCTCCTCCACCCCGCAAATGGAAGGCTCAGAGAAGGCAGTCATCAGTACAGCCACCTTCTAGGCCATAATAAAATTCCTGAAGGTTGCAGACCCCAGAGAAGCGGCTGCCACCACCAGGACTTAGGGAATCTGATGATACTGGAACCATATGTCAGATTTTCCATGAAAGAAGCATGCAGAAATTCAAATAGCATAAAGCCAGCTCCGGTGAGGTGCATCATAGCTGTGAGGAAGGACCAACCTATCCAGACTTGGACGGTGGCCCTGACAAAACTTCATTGATAGGAAAATGCATCATGGGCACCGTCACATTCAAGCCAAGCCCCAGGAATGCTCCTGCTGTGTCTGCCAGTGGTTAGGAGTAGGAACCGGTCCCACTGTGCTACTGTGATGGCAGAAATGCCCAGGACACAGACAAAGAAGAGGCAGATGAGCTGTGGCTTTGGGAAGCAGTGGAAGGAGTAACAGAGCCAGCGGACAAAGCTCCCCATAATCAGTAGAGCAACTGCTGAATAGTCCAGTTTGGAAAAAGTCTGAGAGACTTTCTCTGAATGACAATAGACAGTGTGGAATAGCCAGAAAGAGCTGATTATTTGGAGGCAGAGCACTGCACCCACAAAGGATGTCCCCAGACCACCTTCTCCTGTAGAGGGGCCATGAAGTACAGATTTGGTCTGAGCATGGCCAAGATCCCCAAATGAGAAACAGCATGAAACCGAGCAGATGGGTCCAGATGTTGCCTGTTTCCACATGGATGTGGAAGATGCTCTTAAAGCAAGCCCAAAAGGAAGACATAGGTGGTCTATGGCCATGTAGCAGGGAGTCATTGTCCTTCAGCCAGTCAGGGAGCACATCATAGAGGATGACCCTCCAGTGTCCCTCTCAGACCTTGTACACAAACTCCTCCATCTTCTCCATGGCATGGTGGAAGTGCAGAGTAGCTTCCCTTTCCTGGGGCATTGGGCATGTTTGCACTTCTTCAGCTTTGGTAGGGTTGTCGATTACCCATTTGTCCTCTCTTGTAGTAGGGGTCCCAGCTCAGCCAGTTCCACCAAGTCAGTTTTCCTGTTACTGGCAGGAACTCCATTGCCCCATGCCACCACAGATCCTTTGTGGGAAGACATCTGGACAGTACCTCAATACCCTGAAGCTTCAGCATGGGGAAAGTCTAGGTTTTCTCATCCCTGTGGGCAGAAATATCCCTGTAATGGTAGATGAGCTGGGCAGGCAGGCTCCACTGGGTGACTGGTCTCCTGCTACTTCCTGCTGCACAGGGGGCAGCCGGTGGCCCCGGATCTTCATTGCCCTTCCAGCAAAGCCTTTATCTTATATAATCACCTCAGTACATTTATCATAGCTAGAGTATAACTCCTTAATGTTATCAAATTCGAATCACTGTCCAAACTTCCGATTGTCTCATAAATGTGATAAATTTTAAAAATCAGAACGTTTCAATCAGGATCCAGGGAAAGTCTACACACTATGATTGTCTTCTGAGTCTTTTTTCTAACATCTGTATGTGTGTGCATGTGTGTATGTGTGTGTGTGTGCACATATGTGAACACCTTTTAAAAGACTGAGGTATGTTTCACATGGAGAGAAATGCTCAGATCTCTAGTACATCATTCCATCAAGTGGTGTTTTTGTTTTTGTTTTTTGTCAGTCAGTCAGTCTTGTTGAATACATTTCCAGATACACAGCATTTCTATCAGGCCACAAAGTTCCCTCATGTCTCTTCCCAGTCAGTGCTTCTACAAGCAGCCATTGATGTGATTTCTATGGCTGGGTTTTCCCAGTTTTTTTTTTTTTTTTGAGACAAAGTTGGAGTGAAGTGGCACAATGTCGGCTCACTGCAACCTCCACCTCCAGGGTTCAACCAATTCTCCTGCCTCAGCCTCCCAAGTAGCTGGGACTACAGGCGCCTGCCACCATGCTTGGCTAATTTTTTGTTTTTTTTTAGTAGAGACGGGGTTTCACCGTGTTAGCCAGGATGGTCTCGATCTCCTGACCTCATGATCCGCCTGCCTTAGCCTCCCAAAGTGTTGCGATTACAGGTGTTTGTTGTTGTTGTTTTAATACAAGAGCATTTTTTTAATGCCTAGAATATTTTTTAAAATACAAGAACATTTTTTAAAAATGCTTAGAACATTCTTGTTTTTATTTCTGTTGGATAAGCACCTAGAGGTGGATTTGCTGGGTCATAGGGTATATATATAGTCAAGTTTTTTTTTTAAAGAGATGGGGTCTTGCTCGGCTGCCTAGACTGAAGTGCTATGGTATGATGATAGCTCACTGTAGCCTGAAATTCCTGGGCTCTCAAGTGATCCTTCCCCCTCAGCCTCTCAAAGTAGCTGGGATTATGGGTGCCAGTAAGCCACCATGCCTGATTTATTTATTTATTTTTAAATTTCTTCTTATTATTTTGACACAGAGTCTCACTCTGTCACCCAGGCTGGAGTGCAGTGGCACAATCTCAGCTCACTGCAACCTCCACCTCCCAAGGTTCAAGCAATTTTCCTACCTCAGCCTCCTGAGTAGCTGGGATTACAGACACCTGCCACTACACCCCGCTAATTTTTGTACTTCTACAAAATACAAAAGATTTTGCCATGTTGGCCAGGCTGGTCTCGAACTCCTGACCTCAAGTGATCTGCATGTCTTGGCCTCCCAATGTGCTGGGATTACAAGCATATACCATCTCACCAGGCTGCTTTGCCTGATTTACATTCAACTTTTTAAGACGCTACCAAAGAGCTTTCAAAATGATTGTACTATTTTACACTCATCAGCAAGGTCTGAGTGTTCTTACTGCTCCACATTCTCTCCAACATTTGTATTATCAGTTCTTTTTCTTTCTTTCTTTCTTTCTTTTTTTGAGACAGAGTCTTGCTCTGTCGCCCATGCTGGAGTGCAGTGGTATGATCTCGGGTCACTGCAACCTCCACCTCCCAGGTTCAAGTGATTCTCCTGCCTCCTGAGTATTGTCAGTTCTTAAGACTTAAAAAAATCAATAGAGTCCCTCTACATCTTTGTTTTATTCTTGCAATTTATGTACTGAGGAAATGAGTTGTTCCTGCATTTTTCCATAATCTAGATTTTGCTATTGCCTTTATATGGTGTCATTTAAGTTTCTCTCCTCCATATTTCCTGTATATTGGATCTGGAGGCTTGATGAGATTCAGATTCAAATTCTGGTGGTCTGGAGGGAAGCCTACTTCATAGGCAGTGTTGTATTCCTCTATCAGGAGGCCATGATATTTGGTTCTCTCTCTCTTTGTGATGTTAGCAGTCATAAATGATACTTAATTCATTACCTTTTGAAAAATGATATCAAATTCAATTATTCCTTCTTCATGTGTTAGTTGGAATATATATAAAGAGAAACTTTCTATTCATTACTATTTGTTTACTAATGATAGAATGCATACAGGAAAAACAGGATATATGCTTATTTCCCTTTATTTACCAGTTTTCAAAATGATGAGCATTTTGAAATGATGAACATCTTCCAACAATGAGCAGTTTTTAAAGTCTCATTATTATTTCATGTATTGAAATATCATAGTATGCGTTAATCCATTGCAGTTATTATTCTTATTGATGTTCAGATTCTTCCGTATTTGGCCAATGAGTGCCTCTTCAGGTTGGCTCCTAAATCCTTTTGACACGTCCCTAGTAATCTCTGATAGCTTACTTGCTATCTGGTGGGATAAAATATTCCAAATTCATTTTGTACATTTTCTGTCCCAGACCTGGATCCAGTCATTTCCCCAAAGAACTGTGATTCCTTTAAATTGGAAATGGTATTTAGAGACAACAATGGGTATGCAGGGGAGGTAAACATTACCTCTACTCTGCAACTGCACTCCAGCCTGGGAGAGAGCAAAACTCTGTCTCAAAAAAAGAAAAGAAAAAGAAAAAGAAGGGAGATCAGGCCGGATGTGTTAGCTCACACCTATAATTCCAGCACTTTGGGAGGCCAGGGCAGGTGGATCACCTGACGTCAGGAGTTTGAGACCAGCCTGGTCAACATGGTGAAACCCCGTCTCTACTAAAAATACAAAATAGTTGGATATGGTGGTGCACGCCTGTAATCCCAGCTACTCTGGAGGCTGAGGCAGGAGCATTGCTTGAGCCTGGGAGGCAGAGGTTGCAGTGAACCAAAATTGTGCCACTGCACTCCATTCTGGATGATAGAGCAAGACTCCACCTCAAAAAAAAAAAAAAAAAAAAAAAAGAGATCAGAGTGTCCTTGCATCTGCTGTTTATTGAGTGTCTTTGACTCAAAGCAGTCAACATGCCAGCATGGCATATTTTGCAGTGGCATATTCTCAACTCCTTCAGGTGCCATCGTTACTGAGGTATTTTTGTTTCTAGACATTTTAGGCGGACAGAGAAAAGGACCTTTTTTTGTTTTGTTTTAATAAAATACATTACAAGTTCATACTGGTATTATGGCAGTTATTTTTTTCCACTGTGTGAGACAGCAAAGGTTGGTAATGTGCTTGTGCATATGGGCTTGCCCTCTTCTACCTCTGCTATTGCCATGAGAAGAACATGCCACAAGTAGCTTATTGCTTCCAGAATAATGAAAGATACGTCTTGTAGACCTGAACCAAACCTGCAGTCTGGAGCCAAGCCCAGCTCAGGCCAGCCTAAATTGTTCAAATGCCAGTCAACCTGTAGAATGCAGCTTAAAACAGAGGCACAGATACTTGAATGATACTTAGGGTTGTAAGTCATTGATGTTTAGAGTGGCTTGTTATGCAGCATGATTAGGTATATAGCTGACTAATAAAAATATTTACACACTAAATTCAAGATTATAGGAATAATAGAATTGGTATTTCACAAAATTATTCATTTTCATTTCAAAATGTGCACACAGCAGTCTCAGAATAATAATATCAATACTGCTGCTAATAATATGATTATTGAAGTCAGCTTAAGCTTTTATTTTTTGCAATTTTTAAGTTTTTTTTTTTTTTTTTGAGACAAAGTTTCGGTCCTGTTGCCCAGGCTGGAATGCAATGGCATGATCTTGGTTCACTGCAACCTCCAACTCCTGGGTTCAAGCAATTCTTCTACCTCAGCCTCCTGAGTTGCCGGGACTACAGGTGTACACCACTACGCCTGGCTAATTTTTTCTTTTTTTTTTGCATTTTTAGTAGAGAAAGGGTTTCACCATTTTGGCCAGTCTGGTCTCAAAACTCTTGTTCTCAGGTGATTCACCTGCCTTGGTCTCCCAGAGTGCTGGGATTACAGGCATGAGCCACCGTGCCTGACCCACATTTTTTTTTTTTTTTTGAGACAGTCTTACTTTGTTGCCAGGCTGGAGTGCAGTGGTGCAATCTTGGCTCACAGCAATCTCCGCCTGCTGGGTTCAAGTGATTCTCCTGCCTCAGCTTCCTGAGTAGCTGGGATTACAGGTGGTGTGCCACCAGCCCAGCTAATATTTGTATTTTTAGTAGAGATGGGGTTTCACTATGTTGGCCAGGTTGATCTCGATCTCTTGACCTTGTGATCCATCTACCTTGGCCTCCCAAAGTGTTGAGATTACAGACTTGAGCCACTGTGCTCGGCCCTGACCCACAATTTTTAATCTTCAGGATATTTCCCTGTAGTGATGTGCAGTGAAAATGTTCTATTATGAAGTCATTTGGAATGGTTTTTATGTGTGGTTATGCCACAACTGGATATCATTTAGCACTCTTTGATTTTATTTTAGGGAATTTCCCCTTAAAATTCAATTTTACTTAATGGTTATATAAAATATGTACTTGCTTCCAAAGTCAAATCCCTGGAACAAGGTATTTCAATGAAGTCTACCTTCTGTTCTAGCCACCCTCACCTAATACTTAATTCTTTCCCTTTCCTATAATTAACTACTTAAAAATATTCTATAATTTATTCTTTAATTGTACCTGGGTGGTTTTTTTTTTTTTTTAGACAGACTTTTGCTCTTGTTGCCCAGGCTGGAGAGCAATGATGCGATCTTGGCTCATCCCTGTAGCCTCTGCCTCCTGGGCTGAAGCAATTTTCCTGCCTCAGCCTCCCGAGTAGCTGGGATTACAAGCACCGGCCACCATGCTGGCTAATTTTGTATTTTTAGTAGAGATGGAGTTTGTTCATGTTGGTCAGGCTGGTCTCGAACTCCTGACTTCAGGTGATCCGCCCACCTTGGCCTCCCAAAGTGCTGGGATTATAGGCGTGAGCCACCCCATCTGGCTGTACCTGGGTTTTAATTTATAGAGGTGACTGAGTGATGATACAGAGAGGACAATGCCATTGAAAGAAGGCTTTTTTTTTTTTTTTTTTTTTTTTTAGACAGAATCTCGCTCTGTCACCAGGCTGGAGTGCAGAGGTGCAATCTCGGCTCACTGCAACCTCCGCCTCCTGGGTTCAAGCGATTCTCTTGCCTCAGCCTCCTGAGTAGCTGGGACTACAGGCATGTGCCACCATACCAGCACATTTTTTTGTATTTTCCGTAGAGATGGGGTTTCACCACGTTGGCCAGGATGGTCTCCATCTCATGACCTTGATCTGCCTGCCTCAGCCTCCAAAAGTGCTGGGATTTCAGGCATAAATCACCATGCCCTGAAAGAAGTCTTACTACCTACAGTTCCTGAGAGAAGGGGCCCACACCATGACACATAGGGCCACATGGGAAGTACCAGGATTGGTCAGGAGGCAGAAGGAGGAAAGGAGAAGAGTGTGGCCCAGAGCCTTTATTGCCATTTCTATGGAAAGCAAGGGATGAGGCAGGGCATAGGCAAATTTGAGCAAATTTAGGATTGTAGAACTGAAAATCATTTTAGTTGCCTCCGGGTCATAGAGGTGGTGTCTGGGATGACTTAGAGCCGGGGAAATGTTCACTTGGTGTCTGAGAGTAAGCTAAAGTGGTTGGAAATATGTGCTTTGGTTGGTCGGTTTGCATAAGAAAGGTGAGTCCACAGGGCGCAGTGGCTCAAGCCTGTGAGGCACTTTGGGAGGCGGAGGCAGATGGATCACCTGAGATTAGGAATTTGAGACCAGCCTGACCAACATAGTGAAACCCCATCTCTACAAAAAATACAAAATTAACTGGCCTGTAATCCCAGCTACTTGGGAGGCTCAGGCAGGAGAAGTCGCTTGAATCTGGGAGGCGGAGGTTGCAGTGAGCTGAGGTTGTGCCACTGCACTCCAGCCTGGGCAACAAGAGTGAACTCTGTCAGAAAGTAAGAGAGAAAGAGAAAAGAGAGAAAAAGAGGGAGAGAGAGAGAAAAAGGAAGGAAAAGGAAGGGAGTTTACAAGAGAGCCATTTGCTACATCTATGAATTAACTAGCCCTGGGAGAGGCAGTCTCTTCCTGGCCAGCAAGGCCCTCAAGGTGTCAAGACATAACAAAATACAGAAAATGAAAAATATGACCGTGTACCTTGCTCTGTATGTCCCTTCATCTGTATCCTTTGTTATACCCTTTAAGATAAACTGGTAAATGCAAACACTGACAAAAATACTGTTCAATCAGAATTGGGATATAAAAATTGAAGCCATAAATACAGTCTTCACCCCTTACTCCAGGAATCTACTTGTTCTGAAAGCTGGACTGGCTTGAATAAGGCTTTATGGCAATTTCTTGGAGGACCTATCAAGATTCCTATAAAAAATTCACTAAATAAAACTGACCAAAACAAGATATTCAATAAAGGGATTTCATTGTTAAAAAAATCAAATCAAACCAAACCAAAACAACAACAATAAAACATGATTCATATTATTCTTTTATGGAGATTAGTTCATGATAATAAGTAGCGATGGTTCTAATTTCTTTCTCTTTCTCTCTTTTCCCTCCCTCCCTCCCTCCCTCCCTCCCTTCCTTCCTTCCTTCCTTCTTTCCTTCCTTCCTCCCTCCCTTCCTTCCTTCTATTCCTCTCTCTCTCTCTCTGTTTCTTTCTCTCTTTTTTGACATGGGGTTGGTCTGGTTGTGTTGCCCAGGGTGGAGTGCAGTGTTTCTTACAGGCACAATCATTGCATAGCACAGCCTCCAACTCCTGGCTGGGTCTACAGGCCTGCACCACACCCCTGGTTTAATTTCTGCTTACAGTGGCACAGTATGCCAACATGTGCCTTTAAAATTATACAACCAGTTCCTTACTAAAGGACATTTGTATTGTTTCTATGTATTTTCATAACTTTCTGATACAGACATCCTGCAATAAATAAGTGTGAGCATGTCTGTCTTTTTTAGGTGAACTAATTTATTTATTTTTACCTTTAATCAATGTTTTTTTTAAAAAATTTTTTATTTCTATAGGTTTTTGAGAAACAGGTGGTATTTGGTTCTTACCATTTGGTTCTTACTTACATGAGTAAGTTCTTTAGTGGTGATTTGTGAGACTCAGGTGTACCCATCACCCGAGCAGTATACGGTGAACCCAATTTGTAGTCTTTTATCCCTCACCCCCTTCCCACACTTTCCCCCTGAGTCTTCAAAGTCCATTGTATAATTATTCTGCCTTTGCAGTCTCATAGCTTAGTGCCCACTTTTATGAATGAGAACATATGATGTTTGGTTTTACAATCCTGAGTTACTTCATTCCTTTTTATGGCTGAGTAGTATTCCATCACATATATATATCAGTTTCTTTACCCACTTGTTGATTGATGGGTATTTGGTCTGGTTCCACATTTTTGCAATTGTGAATTATGCTGCTATAAACTTGTGTGCAAGTATCTTTTTCATATAAACTTGTGTGCAAGTATCTTTTTCATATAATGACTTCTTTTCCTCTGGGTAGACACCCAGGAGTGGGACTGCTGGATCAAATAATAATTCTACTTTTAGTTCTTTAAGGGGTTTCCACACTGTTTTCCATAGTGGTTGTACTAGTTTACATTCCCAATAGCAGTGTAGAAGTGTTCCCTTTTCACCACATCCATGCCAACATCTATTATTTTTTGATTTTTTGATTATGGCCATTCTGCAGGAATAAGGTGGTATCACATTGTGATTTGGATTTGCATTTCCCTGATCATTGATGATGTTGAACATTTTTTCACGTGTTTGTTAGCCATTTGTATATCCTCTTTTGAGAGCTGTCTATTCTCCTTAACACATTTTTTGATGGGATTGTTCGTTATTTTTCTTGCTAATTTGTTTAAGTTCATTGTAGATTCTGGATAATATTCCTTTGTCAGATATATAGATTGTGAAGATTGTCTCCCACTCTGTGCATTGTCCATTTACTTTGCCGATGGTTCCTTTTGCCACGCAAAAGCTCTTTAGTTTAATTAAGTCCCACCTATTTGTCTTTGTTTTTATTGCATTTGCATGAACTCCTTGCCTAAGCCAATGTCTAGAAGGGTTTTTCTGATGTTATCTTGTAGAATTTTTATAGTTTCAGGTCTTAGATTTAAGTCCTTGATCCATCTTGAGTTGATTTTTGTATAAGGTGAGGGAGGAGTACCCAGTTTCATTCTCTTATGTGTGGCTTGCCAATTACCCCAGCACCATTTGTTGAATAGGGTGTCCTTTCCCCGCTTTACGTTTTTGTTTGCTTTGTCAAAGATGAGCTAGCTGTTAAGTATTTGGGTTTATCTCTGGGTTCTCTGTTCTGTTCCATTGGTCTATGCCAATTTTTATACCAATACCATGCTGTTTTTGTGACTGTGGCATTATAGTAGAGTTTGAAATCAGGTAATGTGATGCCTCCAGATTTGTTCTTTTTGTTTAGTCTTACTTTGGCTATGCAGGCTCTTTTTTGGTTCCACATGAATTTTAGGGTTGTTTTTTCTAGTTCTGTGAAGAATGATGATGGTATTTTAATGGGAATTGCATTGAATTTGTAGATTGCTGTAATAGCCTTATTTAGTTTTAAGAATAGTGAAGGAAAATTTTTGTGCTGCAGTTGCCATCATTACATCATCAACATAATGTTCAGGATATTCCTGTAAAACCCTAAAACAGGAATTCTTAATTCCTGGTTATCCCATCACTGAAGGCTTCTTTTTGCCAGAGAATCTCTTTAGGTATCAAGGATAGTACTCAAATATCTTTATCAGGAGATGTTTTCCTATCTCATTCTTCAGAATTCTTATTTCTGGCACCAGAGGCAATAAGAAGAAAATAAATGACCTAGGAATGAGACTCTCAGTTCAAGGTCATGTGGGCAGCAGCAGGTCAAGCTGCACACAGTGTGTCAAAGAGACCTTCGGAAGCCCCTGACTCTCCTCCTTGGCTTTTTCCTGAGGAGGAGTCTATGTAACCCTGTGTAATTTCATCTGAACCTTCTCTAGAGAAGATCACTATGCTATCTGTGTTCTTTCAAGTATACTTGGAAATTAAATACCTACCTACTGAAGTGTGAACTATTGTTATGTCTTAAATTTCCAAGGAAAATATTACTTCATCCAGGACCTGCATGCCTTCCTCAGAGTGGTGTTCACTCTCAATATGATTTTCCACTTTTCTAGGAGCCAGTACCTTCAGACTGTTTTCAGTGCCAATCACAGATGTCTAGAGAGTGTCTTACACTTGGGCCTCTTTCTGCTGCATCAACAGAGTGGCAGCAACGAAGCTGGAATCCAAGCCTTTTCTCTGTCATCAGTCTTTTCTTAATAGCACTGTCAAAAGGAGTCCAGAGGTTGCTCTTCACAGTTTGTATCTCAAAACGGTTTCTCCACACTGTTATAGAGGGCATGTAGAGGTTAATGTCTACAGTGATGACTCTCTAGGTAGGTGTCTCTGACCGGGAATACTTTCTTATTGACAGTATTTAATAAAATAAATGCAAAGACTCAACCCAACATACAAATTGTCTGCCCAGTCCCCCCCTTTGTCATAAAGATGAAGGATTATCTCACCATCCACTTTGGCCTTGTAATGAAATTCAAAATGGTATTATAGTTTCTTGTGGTTGTAAATTTCATCACTGCAACAGAGCCACAAATAAAGATATTTCTTCACTTGAATTGGCTGCATTCCAAACAGCTGGTCAACCACCACCAACTGGTGAAATCCAAAGCAGCAGCTGATGTATCCATTGACATTCTCAGGATGAAATGCATCTGGACCCCTGTGTGTGATCTTCATAGCACTCGGATGATGACCAGAGAGGCAATCATTGTTGCCAAAGAGGGCCCAAATGCCACACATGCTACAGTGGAGCTGTGGGCTCTGTGGGTGTGTGAGCAGAGGCCAGGGCTGTGGGCTATTTCCATTGTTTACTTTCAGTACAAGCATCTCTGCATATATCTCTATTCCTTGCTTCTTAGATAAATAGTAGCAAACTGTACACATTTTTCTATACCATGATTTTTTTCTCTGAACAATATATCCTGGAAATCACTGGACAGTTATATATAGAGATTTTCCGCAATTCTTTTTATAGGTATCTAGTACCCTGTTGTGTGGATGTTCTGGTACATTTTAAGCAGGAACAGGTGTACTAGGAAAGATTTAAAGCATGAGAAACCTGGAAGAAGAAGTCTTTTATTTTAGCCAAGCTGTGGGTAACTCAAGGGTGGCAAAAGAGGCTGAGGAGTCAACAGAGAAGATGGCTGAACAATCACACAAGATTGCTGCCAGCCCTACTTCATAAGCCTCATTGTTCTCTAAGGTGAAGCAAAGTTGGAAGGACTTGAGGAAAGAAATACGCTGTTTCCTTTTCCCCTATTCTTCCCTGTTTTTCCTACTATTAATCTGGACGGTCTCAAAGCGAAGCCTGGAGTAAGCCTGAGTACAGCTATCTCATAAGGTAAAGTGCCCCGATGGATATCAGGGAAATCCTGCATTTTGTAGTCTGATCAAAATGTTTCTCCTCTGACTCCTGGAATCAGCTTACTGGGGAGATGAGGTGTGCCCATCAGAAGTCTCTGAATTGAGTCAAAAAACAATTTAACTCCAAAATCCTATTATATACTGTATCCCCAAATCCACCCTCCAAGCTATTTCCCATCCTGCATTATGCTTAGCCATATTGTACAATAAAGCTTCCTAAAGACAGTGTTTCAATGAGTACTACATAATATCATAGCCAGTAATATAAACATATGTAAAATCCTCAGTGGAGTGAACAAGAATCAGGGCAAGTAGAATGTAGATGTTTGGGCTGGGCACCACGGCTCATGCCTGTAATCCCAGTACTTTGTGGGGGCCTAGATGAGCGGATCACCTGAGGTCAGGAGTTCAAGACCAGCCTGGCCAACATGGTGAAACCCCGTCTCTACTAAAAATACAAAAATTAGCCAAGCATGGTAGCACACGCCTGTAATCCCAGCTACTTGGGAGGCTGAGACAGGAGAATTGCTTGAACCTGGGAGGTGAAGGTTGCAGTGAGCCAAGATCACGCCATTGCACTTCATTCTGGGCAACAGAGCAAGACTTCATCTCAAAAAAAAAAAAAAAAAAAGAAGAAGAAGAATGTAGATGTTTGCTCTTTGGCAGCCCCCTTTCTCACCTCTCCTCAAAGAGAAGAGTAGCCATGACTGGTGATATTCAGTTGACCTGGTTTCATAGAGGATAGGACTATAGTTTCAAAGATTACACATGAAGCCTGTATGAGAAACTTTTTGAAATAGTCCTGAAAAATAACAAAAATAGAACAAAATAGAACAAAAATAGAACCACATTCCTTGTCTTGAATAGAACCAATCAACATAATAAAGCTCATTTATAAATTTAATATAATCCCAATAAAAATGCCAGCAAAATTTTTCCTGGCACAGAATCTTAATCTTCATATGGAAAAATAAATAAGCAAGCACACTTATGAACATCTTCAAAAGCAAGTGCAATAAAAGGGACTGGTTGTCTTACCATGTATTAAAACTTACTATAAAGATCTGATAATTAAAACAGTGTGGTGTTGTTTCCTGGCTAGACATACAAACCAGTAGGAATAGTTTGAAGTACACAGGGGAATTTAGCATATGACAAAGGCGGAATCTGAAATTACTGGGGAAAAGATTAACTTTTTTATTTTTTGAGATGGAGTCTTGCTCTGTCACCCAGGCTGGAGTGCAGTGGTGCAATCTTGGCTTACTGCAACCTCTGCCTCCCGGGTTCAAGCAATTCTCTCACCTCAGCCTCCTGAATAGCTGGAACTACAGGTGTGTGCCACCACGCCCAACTAATTTTTTTGTATTTTTAGTAGAGATGGGGTTTCACCATATTGGCCAGGCTGGTCTAGAGCTACTGACTTCAAGTGATCTACCCGCCTTGGCTTCCCAAAGTGCTGGGATTACAGGTATGAGCCACCACTCCAGGTCAGAAAAGATTCACTTTTAAATAATGGCATTAGCATAACTGGAGTGTTTATGTCCCTAATTTACATTAGGACTGAGCGCAGTGGCTCAGGCCTTTAATCCCAGCTACTTGGGAGGCTGAGGCAGGAGAATCACTTGATCCCAGGAGATTGTGTAGATTGTGCCATTTTACTCCAGTCTGGGTGACAAAAGTAAAACTCCGTCTAGAAAAAAAAAAATAAAAGATGGGCACCAGTGGCTCATACCTGTAATCTCAGCACTTTGGGAGGCCAAGGCAGGTGAATCACGAGGTCAGGAGTTTGAGACCAGCCTGGCCAACCTGATGGAACCTCACCTCTCCTAAAAATACAAAAATTAGCTGGGCATGGTGGTGCATACCTGTAATCCCAGTTACTTGGGAGGCTGAGACAGGAGAATTGCTTGAACCCAGGAGGCGGAGGTTGTAGTGAGCCGAGATTCAACCATTGCACCCCAGCCTGGGCAACAAGAATGAAATTTCATCTCAAAAATAAATAAATAAATAAATTTACATTAGAATATACTTCAAACAGATCCCTTATTTCAGTGTACAAAAAAATGAAAACATAACAGGTTCAATAAGAAAACATACATGAATTTCTTTTCAATCTAGACAAAGGAAAGCCATCCTAATTATAACTCAAATTCCAGAAGCCATGGAGAAAGATTGATAAATTCAAGTCTATTCATTTATATCTACAGCTGTATCCATATATGCACAAACATATATATATTTATATACACACACAGATATGCATAGACTTTTTTTTTTTGAGACAAAGGCTGGAGTGCAGGGACGCAATCTCAGCTCACTGCAACCTCTTCCTTCCATGTTCAGGGAATTCTCCTGCCTCAGCCTCTTAAATAGCTGGGATTACAGGCGCATGCCATCACGCCTGGCTAATTTTCTTATTTTTAGTAGAGACAGAGTTTCACCATGTTGGCCAGGTTGGTCTCGAACTCCTGACCTCAGGTGATCTGTCCACCTTGGCCTCCCAAAGTGCTGGGATTACAGGTGTGAGCCAATACACCTGGCCGATATATGCGTAGAGTTTTGCTTGGCAAAAACGTCATAAACAAAATCAAAAGAGATGAAAAACTGGGAGAAAATTTGTAGTTTAAATTACACAAAATAGCTAATTTCCATCATAGATAAATAACTAAAAAAACAAAGAGTATTGATACATGATACATGGAAGAAACTTCAAAATATTATGCTAAGTGTAAGAGTCACAAAAGACTGCGTATTGTATGATACCATTTATATGAAATGTACAGAATAGCTGGGCACGGTGGCTCATGCCTGTAATCCCAAGACTTTGGAAGGCTGAGGTGGGTGAATCACAAGGTCAGGAGTTCGAGACCAGCCTGGCCAACCTGGTGAAACCCTGTCTCTCCTGAAAATACAAAAAATTAGCTGGGTGTGGTGGCAGGTGCCTGTAATCCCAGCTACTTGGGAGGGTAAGGCAGGAGAATCACTTGAACCCGGGAGACAGAGATTGTAGTGAGCCTAGATTGTGCCACTGCACTCCAGCCTGGCAACAGTGAGAGACACTGTCTCAAAAAAAAAAAAAAAAAAAAAAAAAAAAAAAAAAAAAAAAAA
>NW_022437000.1:552263-564556 GCF_009761245.1 Sapajus apella
AAAAAAAAAAAAAAAAAAAAAAAAAAAAAAAAAAAAATTTTCAAAAAAAACACACCTATAGAGAGAGGGAAGATTAGGGGGCAAATGGGGCGGGGGGGGGGGGGAGGGAGGGCCAGGAATGGAGTTGACTACTAAGAGGTAAGGGGCTTCTTTCTGGAGTGTTAAAAATGTTCCAAAATTATACTATAGCAATGGTTGCACAGCTCCATAAATATACTAAAACCCATTGAATTGTATACTTTAAATGGGTGAACTTAATGGTATATATAATATATCTCAATAAAGCTGTGTAAGTATAAAAGATTTTACTGTTTAAGAGGCCAGGTGCAGTGGCTCACACCTGTAATCCCAGCAGTTTGGGAGGCCGAGGTAGGTGGATCACTCGAGGTCAGGAGTTTGAAACCAGCCTGGCCAACATAGTGAAACTCTGTTTTTACTAAAAATACAAAAGTTAGCCGGGCATGGTGGTGGGTGCCTTTAGTCCCAGCTACTCAGGAGGCTAAGACAGGAGAATCGCTTGAACCTTGGAGGCAGAGGTTGCAGTGAATGGAGATCACACTACTGCACTCCAACCTGGGTGACAGAGAGAGACTCTGTTTCAAAAAAAAAAAAGTTTTTGAAGTAAAAAACCTAGTAGGAAAATGGCCAGAAGTCTTAAGAGACAGTTCACAGAAAATGAAAGGCAAATGTCTGTGAAGTGCTTGGAAAAATAGCACCATTTGTTATAATCAAAGAAATGCAAATTAAAATATGGTCAGCCCTCAGCATCCATGGATTCCACATTTGTAAATTCAATCAACCGTGGATAGAAGTGACAGTCATGTATTGCTTAATGATGGGGAAACATACTCAAAAATGTGTTGTTAGGTGAGTTCGCCATTGTGCAAACATCATAGAGTGTACTTACACAAACCTAGATGGCATAGCTTACCACACACATAGGCTATATGGTATAGCCACCATTGTATATGTAGTCAGTTGTTGACTAAAACGTCCTTATGAGTGCATGACTGTATTTGGAAAAAAAATTGTGTTTGTACTGAATACGTACAGACTTTTTTTTCTTATCAGTATTCCCTAAATAATAGAGTATATCAGCGATTACATGGCATTTAGATTGTATTAAGTATTATAAGTAATCTACTGGAGTATGTGCATAGGTTATATGCAAACGCTACCATATTTTGCATAAGGAACTTGAGCATTTGTGGATTTCGGTATTCACAGGAGGTACTGGGCAGCGTATACTCAAATATTATTCTTCCCTTTTCAGTTTGGCAGTGTTGGAAGACAGTCTCTCATGGTATTTCCATACGTCTTCTCTTCTCAATGTCTTTTGTGTTGCAAACATCTTGGAAGGACAAAGGGTAGATTTGTTACCTAAGATGAAAAAACAACATATTCCTCCAGAACAAAGGTTATGTAGGTTTTTTAGCAGCTCCTTATAAGGCTGGGAGTTTCCTAATCTCAGTGTTCTTCTGCTGTGACATAAGCCCACCAGGACAAGGCATCCACCTTGCAAGGAGGGCAAAAATCTCAGACCCCTCACAGTTCTCAGGCAGAAGTCCAAAAGCTTGACAACATACTCTGTTGGTAAGCCTGGGGAGAAACAGGTATTTCCACCCACTGGTGGTGGGATTGCAAAATGGCACAACTCCCCTGGAGGGAAATCTGGCAATAATTAACAAAATTATATGTTATTCTACCCTTTGATTCAGTGACTCTTCTAAACCAATACAACTACCCATGAATAGGAGACTGGTTGAATAAACTAGGGCACATTTACACATACACACACATACTTATGCATATGTATATGTACTTTTTTTTGAAAAAATAATAAACAAGAAATTGTTGAAAATGGAGTAACTTAAGCATATCCTAAGAGTGACAGTTAAAAAAAAAAGGAAGTGGTTACTTCTGAAGCATGGGTGAGATGGGAACAGCAACGGGGTGAAGGCAAGAACTCTCCGAGTATCTTTCTTTACACAGTTTTTACTTTTCAATCATGTAAATGACTCACATATTCAAAAACCAAAATTAAGTCAAACACAAACAGAAACAACTGGACACAAATAGAAACAAATGCACAGACCTGAATATAAAACCTAATTACACGGAGGAAATGATTACTTCAAATAACTTTGGCGTATAGGACACTGGCAGTAATATTTTCTAGACACACACCGTAAGGACAAATAAAACTGTGTTTTCTGATTTCTATGGTGTGCATGTTCCTGTAGACTGATTTCAAGCCACCAATGTTTTCTCAACCATCTAGCAAGATTCCTGACAAGTTACAGTTGATTCTCATAATCTGGCTCTAAGAAATCACTGCTTATAGGTACTCTAGTTGAGGTAACAACCTGTCAACAAAGCAAACCATAAACCAAAGAAGGATGAAAGAAAATATCTAGAAAAATTATGAAAAGCCTGCATGCAGACTGAAGTGTGACAAACACATAGCTCTAGCTCCTTACCTTCCATGGGCCTCAGGTCTTGGGCTGTCTCCTTCATGCAGTCACTAGCTTGTTCCTATGGGCTTCAGTGAAAGTTGTCCCCTCTCTGCAGTTTTCTGCTTCTGGAGGATTCCTCAGTATTCTCCAGTTGAGTTTTCTGGTAGTAATGTCTTCCTGATTCAAGAATGGCTAATTTCTCCTTCATCAAGAAACAGGGATATAGCTGGGCATAGTGGCTCATGCCTGCTTCCCAGAACTTTGGGGCGCTGAGGTGGGAAGATTTCTTGAGGGCTTGAGGGCAGGTGTTTGAGACCAATTTGGGCAACATGATAAGACCCAATCTCTACCAAAAAAAAAAAAAAAAATTAGCTGGGTGTGGTGGGGTATGCCTGTAGTCCCAGCTACTTGGAGGCTGAGGTGGATCACTTGAGCCTGGACGTTTGAGGTTACAGTGAGCTATGATTGCACCACTGCACTCCAACCTGGGTGACAGAGACTCTGTCTTAAAAAAAACAAAGAAACAAGGATGCAAGGATCAACATCCTAGAGTTCAATTGCTACGGTATTTGTTAATTAGTGCCTGCAATGTCCTTTCCATTGAGGTCAAGGGCAGTCTTTTTCAGATGTGTTCTTCAGCAGATGAAACCCCTACATTTTAAATTGTGAATGATTTCTTGTTATGTTTTTTTTTTAAATGGGGTTTTGCTCTGTCACTCAGGCTGGAGTGCAGAGTGCAATGGCAGGATCATAGCACTCAAACTTCCAGCCTCAAGCGACCCTCCCATCTCAGCCTCCCCAGTTGCTAGGACTACAGGTGCATGCCACCATGCCCTACTAATTTTTTGTGTTTTATAAATTTTTTGTACACACCATGTCTTGCTATGTTGCCCAGGTTGGTCTCGAACTTCCGGCCTCAAGTGGTTCTCCTGATCTAGTCTCTCAAAGTGTTGGGATTATAAGCGTGAGCTACTGTTCCTGGCCTGGGATTGCTTTAAAGGATGTTTTAGAAAAGGTATTCATATTTCTTAATAAAACAAGTATTTGTTGATATGAGTGTATCGATTCTACTTATGTGAAGTACTTAGAGTAGCCAAATTCACAGCGAGTGAAAGTAGATGGTGGTTGCAAGGGGCTGGAGAAGGAGGAAAATGAGGGATTAGTGTTTAATGGGTAGAGTTTCAGTTTTGCAAGATGAAAAAGGGAGATCACGGCACAACACTGTGTGTGTACTTAATGCCACTGGGCCATACACTGAAAGATGGCTAAAATGCTTAATTTTGGGCTGGGTGCAGTGGCTCACACCTGTAATCCCAGCACTTGGGGAGGCCAGGATGGGTGGATCACGAGGTCAGGAGTTTGAGACCAGCCTGACCAACATGTTGAAACCCTGTTTCTATGATAAATACAAAAAATAGTTGGGTGTGGGGGTGCGCACCTGCAATCCCAGCTACTCAGGAGGCTGAGGCAGGAGAATTGCTTGAACCCGGGAAAGCGGAGGTTGCAGTGAGCTGAGATCACGCCATTGTACTTCCAGCCTGGACGACAAAGTGGGACTCTATCTCAAAAAAAAAAAAAAAGCTAAATTTTGTTATGCCTATTTTACCATAATTTTTACAAAACCAAGTATATCACCCCAGCCATATGCAATATTGGCTATATCAGCTTGTAAGAAGACAGAGTGTATAATGGGAGCAACATTCTCAGGCAGATAAGATGCCTAAGTATCAGTGAACAGGCTGAGAGTCAATGGACTAGGCCAGCCACTGTGGCTCACGCTTGTAACCCAACAGTTTGGAAGGCCAAGGTAGGAGGATCACTTGAGGCCAGGAGTTTGAGAGTTAGTGGGCTATCTGTGGAGTTGACGTCATTGTCATTAAGAGAAAAGGCAATAATTTGGGTCAAGGAAGTTCAAGCGTTTCTGAAAGGTTAACTAGAATTTGAGAATTCTATTTGTCCTTTCTATATTACTTGAGGTTTGGGAAATTCTAAATAATAGAAAGAATTATTGCAACTCATTGAGCAAATAAAAAGCAGAGGCCACAGTGGTGTGTGTGTGTGTGTGACAGAGAGAGAGAGATGGGAGAGTTTAAAAAAAAAGGAAATTTTTTCTTACAGGATGTTAGCTAATGTACATAGAAGAAATGGTAGAATTAGGGTTGGGTGTGGTGCCTCATGCCTATAATTCCAGCACTTTGGGAGGCCGAGGCAGATGGATTACGTGAGGTCAGGCATTCAAGACCAGCCTGGCTAACATGGGGAAACCCTGCCTCAACCAAAAATACAAAAATTAGCCAGGCGTGGTGGCATACACTATAATCCCAGCTACTCAGGAGGCTGAGACAGCAGAATCACTTGAACGTGGAGGCAGAGGTTGCAGTGAGCTAGGATCACGCCACTGCACTCTAGCCTGCGTGACAAGAGTAAAACTGCCTCAAAAAAAAAAAAAAAAAAAAAAAGAAAGAAAGAAAGAATGAATGAACAGGGATAAAAACACAAGTGTTGGCTGGGTGTGATAGCTCATGCCTGTAATCCCAGCACTTTGGGAGGCCGAGGTGGGCAGATCACCTGAGGTCAGGTGTTCAAGACCAGCCTGGCTAAGATAGTGAAACCTCATCTCTACTAAAAATACAAAAATAAACTGGGCATGGTGGTGTGCACCTGTTGTCCCAGCTACTCTGGAGGCTGAGGCAGGAGAATTGCTTGAACCCGGGAGGCAGAGGTTGCGGTGAGCCAAGATCGTGCCATTGCACTCCGGCCTGGGCAGCAGAGTGAGACTTGGTTTCAAAAAAAAAAAAAAAAAAAAAAAAAAAACACAAAAACCCACATGTGTCTACATCAGAGTAAACCATGGGACGTGGCAAAGTGAGCTGCCCTTATCCAGTGTAAATGCTATCTAAATAGTTATTATACTGTATCCCTGTATTGTTGAGCATCCCTGTATTGTTAAATCTTTTGATTTCTCATGAGAAGTAGAAAACTTAAAATTTCATGTGAAAGCTGCCATATTTTGGATATACATGCAGTTAACTAATTCAAATTCACACACACACACGCACACACACACAGCATAGCATTGTGCTACATATGGCCCCCCTTTTGCCTCAGTGTGATCATGGCCTCTTAGATAAAAACCCCATACTCTTTAGAACAGTATTCACTTTCTTCAGGTCCTGGCCCTTGCCTCTTCTTGAAGACTTGTCTCTAATACTTTCTCCACTCAGGTGGTACCATTTGTAACTTGGGAATGCATGTGGCTAGCTTCACGCCTTGCTATTATGACATGTGGTATTCTCTCTCCTTTACCCAGAAGGTCTATTTATCTAACTTTTGTTTGTTTGCCTACTTGCTTTGAAACAATCTCTCACTCCTTTGCCAGGGCAGAAGGGCTGTGATGCGGTCATAGTTCATGGCAGTCCCTAGCTACTGGGCTCAAGTGATCCTCCCTTCTCAGCCTCTCAAGTAGCCAGGACTACAGGTGCATACCATCATGCTTGGCTAAATTTTTTACTTCTTATTTTTATTTTTCGTAGAGACGGGGGGGTCTCCTTTTGTTACCAGGTCTGGTCTAGAACTTTTGAGTTCATGGGATCCTCCCACCTTGACCTCCCAAAGTACTGGGATTACAGGTGTGAGCCATCTCACCTGGCCTATCTAGCTTTTGACTCCTTTAAAGATCCAACACAAGCATCTCCTATTCTATAAAAGTCTTCCCTGACTCATATGTACATATTGATTACTTTATCTATTTTGTTGCTGCTACACAGCACAATTAAATTGTGTTAATATTGTGATTGAAATATGCAGAGAAACAAAGAATAAGGTAATAACTGTGTACCTATCAATGAGTGCCATTAATTGTTGACACTTTTCCATTCTAACCTCATCTTTTTTTTTTTAAGAAAAAATATTAAAAGCTGCAATTGCAGCCACCTGAGGAGGGGTGGTATAGCACAGTGCAGTACATATGATCTGAACGCCCACTGCTTCGGTTCATCATCCCTGACTGTTCACTTACTAGCTGTTCACCATCAGCAAATTGTTTAACCAGCTCATCTGTAAGAGGGGATAATAGTGTCCATCTTATAGAATTGCGAGGATTAAGAATACATTCAGGTCACTTACAACGACCAGTTTCTGGCATAGAGTAAGCATTCAATAAATATTAATAATTAGTATTTTCTCTACTTTCTTTCTTTCTCTCTCTCTCTCTCTTTCTCTCTTTCTTTCTTTCTTTTTGAGACAGTCTCTGTCATCCAAGCTCACTGCAACCTCTGCCTCCCACACTCCCAGGTTCAAGGTACCTCAGCCTCCTGAGTAGCTGGGATTACAGGCATGTGCCATCACATCTGGCTAATTTTTGTATTTTTAGTAGAGACAGGGTTTCACCATGTTGGTCAGGCTGCTTGCGATCTCCTGGCCTCAGGTGATCTGCCTGCCTTGGACTTCCAAAGTGCTGGGACTACAGGTGTGAGCCACCACGCCTAGCCTACTCCTCCTTTTCATCTGAGCTAGAAATGGACGATTTGTAGCTCTTTTAATCTTTTAGGATACAAACAGTCAAGTTTATCATTTTGCTTGCTTACTCTTTCTAATAAGTGTATGTTAAGGGTAAACTTTCCTAAACAACAGTGTTTACAAATGTTACTTGTTCTCTCAATGCAGTTATGAGTTAGGGGAATCCTGGCATACTTTGCTTAAGATCAGTGTTCATAAACTACTACTGACTTGTTCATGTGAGAATAACTGTTCCACAGGGATGCCAGAGGACTCAAGCATATTCAAGAATTTCCCCAATATCTTCCATGATTGTTGGGTTCAAATTCTTGGACAAATACATTGTTGCCAGGATGAGAAGGTTACTTGACACAAAGAATGGCTACTTAAAGCTTAAGGAATCTCCTGTGGCTGCTATATTGAGAAAAAGTTATGGGCATGGCAGGCATTCCATAGGTTGTTTAGAAGTGGGCTTACATAAATATTAAGCATCAAGCAGTGATGCTTAATATTTGTTTTCAGGATGCTACTTTGGATGCTTAGGATAAAATTTAAACTCCTTGAGTAAAGGGACCACACTTTCGTATTTCTATTACACTAACTGGAACAAAAGAACTCATATTCTTATGAATGAAGACAGCTCTCTGGTAATTAGTAATAAAACATGTCTACCATTTAGTTTAGGATGGTAAGCTAATATCATTCATCTGTAGGCATCTGTATCAGCAAACAAGAGGAATCTAGCTAGTTTAAATACAAATGGAATTTATTTATTTATTTATTTGAGATGGAGTCTTGCTCTGTCACCCAGGCTGGAGTGCAGTAGCATGATCCCAGCTCAGTGCAACCTCTGCCTTCTGGGTTCAAGTGATTCTTCTGTCTCAGCCTCCTGAGTAGCTGGGATTAGAGGTGTGTGCCACCACACCCGGCTAAGTTTTTGTATTTTTAGTAGAGATAGGGTTTCACCATGTCAGCCTGGATAGTCTTGATCTCCTGACCTTGTGATCTGCCCATCTCCTAAAGTGTTGGGATTACAGGCGTGACCCACCACCACGCCTGGCACGAATGGAGTTTATTAAAGAACATTCACTTGACTGGGTATGGTGGCTTGCCTGTAATGCCAGTACTTTGGAAGGTTGAGGCCAATGGATTGCTTGAGTCCAGGACTTTGAGACCAGCCTGGCTAATATGGTGAAACCCGTCTCTACAACAATTACGAAAATTAGTCAGGTGTGGTGGTGCACACCTGTAGTACCAGATAATTGCATGGTCTGAGGCAGGAGAATCACTTGAGTCTGGGAGGTTGAGGGTGTGGTGAACTGAGACTGTGCCACTACACTCCAGCATGGGTGACAGAGCAAGACCTTGTCTCAAAAATAAATAACATTAACTCACAAGACCTTCAAAGGGCCTAAGAATCAACCTGTAGGTTACACAGCCAGGAACAAAATATCCCATTGCTCCTCCAAGCACACGGCGAAGACCTCACTGTCATCAGGGCTTGGCATGGATACTGTAGTGGGTTCTTGATGCCAGAACCTCTGTCATTGGTGCCCCTAACAGCTGGAAGCCTCTACTACCACCCTCACTAGGAAATGGATTCTGTGTAGCAATGGCCTCATCACATTGCTTTGAATCAAGTCCTCTTTAGGACACAGCTCTGGGTGCAGCTAGGTCATCTGCCTGCACCCAAACTCCAAGTAAGGAGGACAAAGCAAATTTCTGGCCCTGTCTTGGGAAGAACTCATCTCATGGGAAATTTCCCAATATGAGAAAGGTTTTCAGATGATGGCAGATGCCCATAAAACATGACACATGTCTCTGACAGCAGCATGATGCAAAGTGTTTTCTGTAGGCCAGTATCCATGCTCCAAGTGTTGGTTATGGGTCCCCGCTGGAATAACCACAGAAACTGAGAGTAGCATTTCTCTTATTGTAGCCCTAAGAAATAGTCAGAAGATAGACCTTCTTATTTAATCACAGAATTATCACAGATAGTTGGCAGATTGGCATTGTTTCTGGGATTACACTTAGTGTAGCATTACTCCAGAGCAGAGTAACTGCACACTTGGCCAAATCTGGCCAGTCCTCTGTTTTTATAAGGCCTGCAAAACTACGAATTTTTTTTTTACATGATTAAAGAGTTGTTAAAGAACAAACAAACATGCATCAGATGTCTGTGGTGCTCCAAGCCTGCAAGTCTATCCCTTTACAGAAAAATTTCACCCATCACTGCCCTTGGGTGTCCTCCACTGTTAAATTCTTTGAGAAGGAATCCTTGCCACATATTTATATGCCTTGGTTGTTATTCACTGGATAAATAATATTCTTTTTTTTTTTTTTTTTTGAGACAGAGTCTCACTCTGTCTCCCAGGCTGGAGTACAGTGACATGATCTTGGCTCACTGAGACCTCCGCCTCCTGGTCAAGCGATTTTCCTGCCTCAGCCTCCAGAGTAGCTGGAACTACAGGCACGTACCACCACGCCCAGCTAATTTTTTGTATTTTTAATAGAGAGGGGGTTTCACCACGTTAGCCAGGAGGGTCTTGATCTCTTGACCTTGTGATCCACCCACCTCAGCCTCCCAAAGTGCTGGGGTTACAGGCATGAGCCATGATGCTCGGCCTACTATTCTTTTTTTTTTCTTGAGACAGAGTCTCACTCTGTCATCCAGGCTGGAGTGCAGTGGTGTGATCTTGGCTCACTGCAACCTCTGCCTCCTAGGTTCAAGCAATTCTCCTTCCTCAGCCTCCTGAGTAACTGGGATTACAGGCATGTGCCACCACACCCGGTTAATTTTTTTATTTTTAGTAGAGAGGGGGTTTTACCATGTTGGCCAGGCTGTTCCCAAACTCCTGACCTCAGGTGATCTGCCCGCCTCAGCCTCCCAAAGTGCTGGGGTTAGAGGCATGAGCTACCATGCTCTGCCATTCTTGATATTGTTAATATATGTTTTTACTCTGAAAAAGTTTTTTTTTTAAATTAATTTATTTATTTTTGAGACAGAGTCTTACTCTGTCGCCCAGGCTGGAGTGCAATGACATGATCTTGACTCACCGTAACCTCCACCTCCTGGGTTCAAGTGATTCGCCTGCCTCCGCCCCCCGAGTAGCTGGGAGTACAGGCATGCACCACCACATCTGGCTAATTTTTGTATTTTTAGTAGAGACGAGATTTCACCATGTTGGCCAGGCTGGTCTTGAACTCTTGACCTCAGGTGATCCACCTACCTCGGCCTCCCAAAGTGCTGGGATTACAGGCGTGAGCTACCATGCCTGGCCTATTCTGACAGTTTTAAAGCAGTGATGTAATTAAATTACATTAATGGGGAAAACTTCACTTCATTTTGATTTAGAAGAGTTCTCCATTGTCAAAATTATAAATTCTGTAACTTAGCATTATGTATTCCTTCATTCCATTTTTCAGAAAAAGGGAGATCTACTATGCTCGTAAATACTACCTTTTTCTTTCTGATGATGTGTATCAAAAGTCTATTTAATTTTCCTCCTTTTTTTTTGAGACAGAGTCTCACTCTATTGCCCAGGCCGGAGTGTAGTGGCACAATCTTGGTTCACTGCAACCTCCGCCTCCTGGCTTCAACTGATTCTCCTGCCTCAGCCTCCGGAGCAGCTGGGATTATAGGCATGTGCCACCACATTTGGCTAATTTTTGTAGTTTTTGTAGAAATGGGGTTTCACCATGTTGGCCAGGCTGGTCTCAAACTCCTGACCTCAGATGATCTGCTTGCCTTTGCTTCACAAAGTGCTGTGATTGTAGGCATGAGCCACTATGCCTGGTCTAATTTTCCTCTATTAATACTGTATTAGGCTGGGAAGACTCACTGCTCTAGCAATCCTCAAATCTCAATGGTGTAAGAAAATAAAAAGTTTATTTTTTGCTCATGTCACAGTTTGGTGCAGGATGGTAAGAAGGATCTGTTCCCCTTTGCCTCTGGAGACCCCAGCTGCTTCTGTGTAGTTCCTAGAAAAGTCTCAGCAGCTGAGAGGTGAAAAGGTGTGGAAGATTGCATGGAAGTTTTTATGAGCCATGCCTGTGGGGTGTTGAATTTCATGTCCTTTCCTATTTCATCAGCCAGCAACCAGGTATATTACCACATGAAACTGGAAAGGAGGCAAGGATATGTTGCCCAATAGGATGCTCCGAGCAGGGCATTCAGAAGAATGAACAGGTTTGGAGAGGGCCCGTCTGCTGTGTTCTCAACTTCCTTTAGTATTTTCCTTACAACTTATAACTTTAAATGGAAAAGGCAAAGATAAATACTAGTGCTCTATCAGTTAGGATACAGATGTAGCTGCTGTAACAAAGGCAAAACAAAAAACCATAATGCAATAACTTAAACAAGATACAGTATTTTTCTGGCTTGCATAAAAATCTCAACAAAATGTTCCAGGGTTGACATGGCAGCTCCATAGAGTCACGTACCTAAAGGCTCCTGGTATATTGTTCTGTCTCCCCGATCATGTAACTTCCTTCTTGTCATCTGAGATGACAACTTTACCTCCGCTGTTGTGTCCACATTCTGGGAAACTGGAAAGAGGAGAAGAGAAAGTGGAAGGCATGCCCTTCCCTTTAAAGGCATAACCCAAGAGTTATCTATATCACTTGTGCTTATGTCCCATTGGCCAAAACTTAGTTACCAAATTTTGGTAAGCACCCTTGCTGCAGTGGGAGTTGAGAAATGTAGATCTTTATTTAGGTAAGAAAGAAGAGGGCATGGAGGGCACAGTCTTTACATGTCAGACCTTAGTCATGACTTCACATCTTGTTGGAAGGGAGGCTGGCTATTGTAGCCTTTCACTGGGTGGCCATGTGCCCAGCTAGATCTCAGGAGCACTCTTACTAAAGTAATGCATGGAGAATGGATAGTATGAGAAGTAGTTTCTACTACAAGTGACTTTCATAAAAATAGCTCCTATAAGAAAAACAAACAGAACCTAAAGAAAACTAATCCAGAGGGTAAAACATGGGGAAAAGAGGCTGGGCACGGTGGCTGACGCCTGTAATCCCAGTACTTTGGGAGGCAGAGGTAGGCGGATCACAAGGTTAGGAGTTTGAGACCAGCCTGGCCAATATGGCGAAACCCCGTCTTTACTAAAAATACAAAAATTAGCCGGACAGTGTGGCGGGTGCCTGTAGTTCCAGCTACTTGGGAGGCTGAGGCAGGATTGCTTGAACCTGGGAGGTGAAGGTTGAAGTGAGCTGAGATTGCGCCACTGCCCTCCAGCCTGGGCAATAGAGAGAGACTCCAACTAAAAAAAAAAAAAAAAAAAAAAAAGGAGACAAGATTTAAAAAAAAAAAAAAAGCAGGTTTCCCAGGTA
>NW_022437000.1:564656-630300 GCF_009761245.1 Sapajus apella
ATTTAAAAAAAAAAAAAAAAGCAGGTTTCCCAGGTACAAAATGAGACTGAGGTACATAAGTAGAAAATGATAATCCTTTTCATTTTGTCACAAAAGTCCCTACTTACATTTAAAAATTCCATTAAATATCACCTTTCTGATATTCCCATTTTATTTATCTCTCTTTTGGCATTTACCTAGCATTCTCCAGGACATTCCGAGCTTTGTAACTCTCTCAAGGTGACTCTGCAGACGATGCAAAGTAGTTAAGACTAGAACCCCTAATACTGATGTGTTTATAGGTGAGATGGTCTGATGTCTTAGATTTGCTTTAAAATGTTCCTGCAAAAATAGAAAGGGGAATAGATGAAACAAGATGGACAAAATGTTGATTCGTTGATGCAGTGTAATGGGTATGTGGTGATGATAGCACTATTTTATCACTTTTGTATATCTTTTAAAATTTCCATAATATAGCAAAACACAGTCCAGTCCCTCAAGACAGCCAGATTTGGGTTCAAACCCTAGTTTGACCTTTTACTCGCTGAGTGACTTTACCGTGCTATAGCTTCAGTTTCTCCAAATGGAAATAATATATACTCCATTAGGATTCTTGTAAAGTCTAAAGTGAGAGGACATCTGAGGCTTTAGCGTATGGGCTGGTCCTTAATAGTTGCACTAATTTTTATTTTATTTTTTATTTTTGTGATGGAGTCTTGCTCTGTCGCCCAGGCTGGAGTGTAGCGGAAGGATCTCAGCTCACTGCAACCTCCGCCTCCCGGGTTCAAGCGATTCTCCTGCCTCAGCCTCCTCCCGAATAACTGGGATCACAGATATGCGCCATCATGCCCAGCTACTTTCTGTATGTTTAGTAGAGACGAGGTTTCAGCATTTTGGCCAGGCTGGTCTTGAACTCCTGACCTCAGGTGATCCGCCTGCCTCGGCCTCCCAAAGTGCTGGGATTACGGGCGTGACCTACTGCGCCCAGCCAGTTGCACCTTATTAGTTGTACTAATGAGGGTTTCTGCTTGCAAGCAACAGACACTGACTCTAGTTGTGGCTTATTTCTTTCACATGCAGATATTAAGTGGCAGAGGTAAGACTTGAGCTAAGCTCGGATCTCTGATTTCTAGACTTAGAACTTTTTATGTTATCACAGTGGTTCAAAACCTTAACTGGATTTGTGCTTTGCATTTACACTTTCAAACACACAGCAGTGTAGTCTGGGCATTTGTGTGGAACTTCGGATTCTCAAGACTCCAGGGTGGCCAAGGGGCAGAGGTGACTCACTGACATTAACCGGCCTGGCGGCACGTAGGTTGCTGAGGGGATACTGGACGGTACGGGGTTTGCCGGCTGCAGGCCGCCGGAACTCACGCGTGTCCCTGCCTCTCTCATTCCCGGGGTCGGCTCTGGCTGTTGGCCTCCAGCTCCGCTAGGGGCCGGACGCGCCGCCCGGGTCCTAACGCGTCTCCCTCAGGCGCCGGGTTCCTGACTCCCAGCTCCCGGCTCCCGGCTCCGGGCTCCGGCTGATCGGGCCGACCACCCACCCTCCCTCCCCGCAAGATAGGGGGGCGGGGCATCGGGTTCCTGGCTCGTGATTGGCTGAAGCCCAGGCGCTCCCCTTCTCCACCTCCTCCAGCGGGGTGAGAGGTCAGCTGAGAGACTGCTGGGTCGACAATGGCGGGGTTCTGGGTCCGGACAGCATTGCTGGAAGCTGCCGGACGGCGTGGGCGGTGGCCGCCGCAGCAGCTGATGCTGAGCGCGGCGCTGTGGACCCTGAAGGTGAGGAGCGGCGGGGCGCTGGCGGGCCCGGGCTTCACCGGGCTTCCTGCCGCGCCGCCTCTGGGTGGCCGGCGCCGGGGGAGCGCTGGCTGGGTCCGGCTGCCCCAGCGCCCCGGTTCCGCCTCAGCTGCACCCCTTGCTCTCCTCCTCCCTCCCGGAGTTGGCGCGGCAGTGGGCTCAGGAGGCATCCCGCTTGCAGCAGCTGTTCTTCGCGGGGATCCCGCGGGGCAGAGAGGCCTAGGGCGGAGGCAGTCGGGTGCCCTCACGCCCTTCAGGGCGGCTGATGGCTTCGGGCTGGGATGTTCCTGCCTTGCCTGAGGTCTGCTTCCAGGGTCTGGCGGCATTGGCTTTGTCTTAAGCTTTCCAGGGTGTGTTTTTAGGTGTCCTCATAGTTTCCGTGTTCCTTTGCCTCTTTCCAGCAGTTTTGAAGGAAGACTCTGAACTGTTGATCAAGTAGAGTTAGGGTTGTGAGTTTATCTTAACTTTTACAGTATTATACCGTGTCAGGACTGCTAATAGGTTTTGCGTTTCACTTGAAAGCCTGTTTTAATTGTATGACACCCCAGGCTACTGTGTACCAAATGCATCCCATGATCTTATTTTCCTTTTCTGTGTAGTGGCGAGCCTAGTTTTTGCACTGTTCTAAACACACTGCATGACTGTTGTGTATGCCTATGCCATCATGGTGGCGGCTTGACTTATAGGTTGGGGTGCTTGTGTGTGCTTCTGAACGCTTTCTCCCGTCAACATCAAGTCTCTTGTAATTCTGGGGCACAGACCACCTAACCTACTTTAATAATAAGGCTTGTTGAGGCACTGGAACAAATTCTTTAAAATGAAGGTCCCCTGAAAACCACCTGTCAGCTGGTTCAGTGTGCTTGTTACATTTCCTTGTAAAAAATAATTATTAAAACATTGCCACATAACTTGATTTATAGTCGTTGAAGTTTAGACGTTGAAGACACTTTAGAGAAGACCTGCCCCATCCTACTCTTTAAAGAGGAGGAAACTGAACCCCGAGTGGGCAGTAGGAGAGCTGGAGCTTATCATGGACGTGGAAGTGAGCTGGCACCTATGTTTGTTTTGTGTCGAATTCAGCGTGTGCACTTTCACTGTTCTCTGTGTTGCCATAAAGTTTACTGTTCTTTAATCTTTATCTCTGTTCATCTTTGTTGGCCACTTTAGTTGCAGCTGTTAAGACTTACCCATTTACATAGGAGGCAGCTCGGTATGGTGGAAGGTGCGGGCTTTGGAGACAGGCACATGAGGCTTTGTATATTGGACAGGTCTCTTCCTTGGGCCTCAGCTTCTTCCTTGTAGCTATTTTTTCAGCTAATATTTACTGGATATCCCCTGTGTTCCACTTCTGGTGAATAAATATGGTTTCTGCCCTCTTAGGAATTGTACTCTTGTAGGGAGAGACAAATAAGTGTAAAATGCTAGGGAGATGCCCTGGTGCTATAAGAAAATAAAATAGAGGGTCTGATCAAGCCAAGATTTTGAGTTCTGTGCCCTAGATTCTGTTCTGTTGCTTTACTTGAACTAATTTATTCAATCTCATAACAGCCATGTAACTCCCATTTACAGAAACTAAGTGTTCATGTGACTTGCTCAAAGCTATAGTGCCAGTAAGTGGCAAACTCAGGATTTAGAATTCCAGAACCTGTGCTCTTAATCATACTATACCACCTAAGGTAAGGGAATGTTTTCCTTTGGAATTGAAAATTGAGACAAGTTTTAAAGCATGAAGTGACCTTCTCTAACAGAGGAGATTAATGTTATATGTAAGAGAGCAGTGTGTGCAAAGGTCCTGTGGCCAGAGGGAATGACAAGTTAGAAGAACTGAGAAAAGCCTACAGAGGCTCTGATTCAGAGAGTAGATGGTGCTGGAGAAGTTGGCAGGAGTCAGACCATGCTGGGTCCTACAGATCATATTATGAGGTTTGGTGTTTGTCTTAGATCAGTGGGAAGACATTGATGTAGGAGGTAGGAGGGATGACACTGACATTTTAGATTGGAGAGGCCGAGAGGAAGGCTGTTGCTGTTACTGTACTTACTTTTGTACACTTGTTATACACTTACTGTGTAATACATAAGCTTTGATGTTTCTTACCTGGTTTTTTCCTTTTAATGTGTTGGCAGAGACTGCATCTTGTCTATTTCTGTGCTCTTAGTACAATGTTTGACACAATAGGTGCTGAATGTGTAACAATAGAGTAGCATTATGTTTGTGCCAGTAAAGAATTCCTCCTTGGGGTGGGAGGCATCTCTGAAGTTCACTCTCTAGGGGAACCTGAGCTGCTGCTTAGCTTCTCTCCGTGCCTCTCTTCTATGAACTTGAAATGTGCTCTACTGAGTCTGTTTGAAGCTGAACCTTTTGAAGATTTTAACCCCTCCCATCCCTCCCTCCACCTCTGCAAACCTTTTGGTTGGTTGGAAAGCAGCCAGCTAACTCTAGGGTCTAGTCTAGAGAATTCTGACCATTCCTTTGGCCAGTCAACAGAGTTTGTTTATTTTTAGGGTATATGTAGTTCGCCTTTTAGTCTTACTTGTTTTGTGTATCAGTTTTAAATCACATTGTTTAATGCCTAGTTTTTTCTTCTGCTTAAATGTTTTCAGTGGCTCTAGGATATTGGTTTTATGGTAATTGCTAGAGTTTTTATTGAACTCTTAGATGTTTTGTGTGATTTTTCTTTCTTTCTTTTTGTTTTTTGAGATGGAGTCTTGCTCTGTTTCCAGGCTGCAACCTCCACTGCCTGGGTTCAAGCGATTCCCCTTCCTCAGCCTCCCGAGTAGCTGGGACTACAGGCACATACCACTATACCTGGCTAATTTTTTTTTTTGTATTTTAGTAGAGATGGGGTTTCACCATGTTGGTCAGGATTGTCTTGATCTCCTGACTTCATGATCCACCTGCCTCAGCCTCCCCAAGTGCTGGGAATTACAGGCGTGAGCCACTGCACCTGGCCATGTGATTTTTCATACATTAACTTTTATCCTTGAACAACTAGGTCAAAAATTCCAATTTAACAGTAGAGGAAACAAAGCTTAGGGCAGTTAAGTAATTGCTTAAAAGCACAATTGGCTGAAGTAGAATTTGAACCATGGATAATGTGATTCCAAAGGCTTTCCCCTCCCTCCCTTCCTTCCTTCTCTCTTTCTCTCTTTCTCTCTCTCTCCCTTTCTTTCTCTCTTTGTCTCTTTTTTTCTTTTCTTCTTTCGACAGGGTCTGGCTCTGTCGACCAGGCTGGAATGCAGTGGCACGATGTTGCCTTACTGCAGCCTCTGCCTCCTGGACTCCCATCCTCCCATCTCAGCTTCCCAAATAGGTGAGACCACAGGCCCATACCACCACACCTGGCTAATTTTTAAAAATTTCTCTGTAGAGATGGGGTTTTGCTATGTTGCCCAGGCTGGTCTCAAACGCCTGAACTGGAGCAATCCACCCTCCTCAGCTTGCTATTACAATTTGCCTCCTTTGAATCATGGTCTCATTATATGATGCATTCATGAAATTTGAATGTTTAAACTCTGTGTTCCTTGAAATCTGTTATTTTCTTTTGTACTCAGTAAATATGGAAAATAATGTTTAGGCTTACCTGAATGCTTTAAAATTGCCCAGAGGTTAATCTTTCCAGCATGCTGATACATTTCTGACAAATCATCTGGGAAAAAAAAGTTCTGAGATTATTACAGCAACTAGTTTCTGGTGCAAAAAATGTTATAGACATTTATGTATTTATACATATTATTTGGACAGGAAACTGAGCCAGCCAACCATGTGGCTATATGGGGGCCTAGCATTGCAGACCAATGCCATGGCAAAAGCTCTGAGGGGAGATTGCATTTGGCATAAATCAGGGATGAAGGTGGCAGCTGTGGTTTGAGTGAACTGAATGATGGGTGATCTTAGGAGATGAGGGAGGAGCAGGTAGGCAGGACAGAGTCATCAGGGGCTTGTCTTTGGAATTTAATAATGAGAGTGCAAATGGAGGCATTTAAGCACATTGAATTTATGTTTGGAAAAGATGATTGTGACTGCTGTGTGGCAAATGTCTTAGTAGGGGCGGGAGTAGGACTGGGGATGGGGTGGGAAGAGTAGAAACAGAGACAGTCTGGAAGCATTGTAGAAGACTAAGCTAGAGATGATGGTAACTTGCGCTAGGGTGGTAGTACTGGAGTTGGTGAGAACTGGTCAGACTTGGAATCTATTTTGGAGCTAGAGCCCCTATCTTGCTGTGGGGTTTGAAAGCAGATGGAGACATACCCTGTTTTGAGCAACTGTATTGGTGTCATCTTTCCAACAGCACATGCTTACTTTGTGTCTCTGTGAAACATTTTGATAATTCTTGCCATAAACTTTTTCAGTATTACTGTCTGTTATGGTGATCTGTGATCAGTGATCTTCAGTATTCTTACTGTAAGTATTTTGGTGTGCTGTGACCCACGCCCATATAAGATGGAGAAACATAATTGATAAATGTTGTGTGTGTTCTGACTTCTCCAGCCAGTTATTCCCCCATGTCTCGCCCTCTCCTCAGGCCTCTCTATTCTCTGAGACACAATAATATTGAAATTAAGCCAATTAATTACCCTCTAAGCATCCTAGTGAAAGGAAGATTCTAGTTTTTAAATCAAAAACTAGAAATGATTAAGCTTGGTGAGGAAGGCATGTCAAAAGCCAAGATAGGCTGAAAGCTAGGCCTCTGTGCCACATTGTGAATGCAAAGGAAAAGTTCTTGAAGGAAATTAAAAGTATTACTCCAGTGAGCATACAACTGATTTAAAAAAGTGAAACAGCTTTATTGCTGATATGGAGAAAGCTTAAGTAGTCTGGATTGAAGATCAAACCAGCCACATTTCCTTAAGCCATAGCCTAATCCAGAGCAAGGCCCTCTCTTCAATTCTACAAAGGCTGAGAGAGGTGAGGGTGCTGCAGAAGAAAAGTTGGAAGCAAACAGAGGTTAGTTCATGGATTTAAGAAAAGAAGCCATCTCTGGCTGGGCATGGTGGCTCACGCCTGTAATCCCAGCACTTTGGGAGGCTGAGGCGGGCAGATCACAAGGTCAGGAGTTTGAGACCAGCCTCACCAACATGGTGAAACCCTGTCTCTACTAAAAATAAAAAAATTAGCCAGGTGTGGTGGTGCGTGCCTGTAATCTCAGCTACTCAGGAGACTGAGGCGGGAGAATCGCTTTAACCCAGAGGTAGAGGTTGCAATGAGCCGAGATTGCGCCATTGCACTCTAGCCTGGGCAACAGACAAGACTCTGTCTCCAAAAAAAAGAAAAGAAAGAAGCCATCTCCATAACATAAATGTAGAAGCAGCAAGTGCTGATACAGAAGCTGCACCATTGTCCAGAAAATCTTGCAAAGATCGTTCATGAAGTTGGCTACACCAAACAGCAGATTTTCATTGTAGATGAAATAGCCTTCTATTGGAAGAATACGTTATGTCATCTAGTGCTTGGAGAACAGGAGAGGAGAAGTCAGTGCCTGGCTTTAAAGCCTCAAATGACAGCACCTGGGGTGCTCGCTATCACAGCTGGCTGTCGTTTGAGGCTTTGAACCCAGACACTGACTCCAGAGGCTGAGATTGGAGGGTCACTTGGGCCCAGGAGTTTGTGTCCAACCTGGGCAACATGGCAAGACCCCATCCCTAAAAAACAAAAAAGCAAGCAAGCAAGCTTGAAAGGACAGTCCGACTCTTGTTAGGGGCTAATGCAGCTGATGACTTTAAGTGGAAGCCAGTGCTCATTTACCATTTTGAAAATCCTAGGGCCCTTAAGAATCATTCAAAGTTGACAGACGTTGCCTGTGCTCTAGAAATGGAACAACAAAGCCTGGATAACAGCACATCTGTGTACAGCATGGTTTACCGAATATTTAAGCTGACTGTTGAAACCTGATGGTCAGGACAAAAAGATTCCTTTCAAAATACTACTGCTTATAGACAATGTACTTGGTTACCCCAGAGCTCTAATGGAGCTGTACAAAGAGATTAATGTTATTATTTTTTTTTGAGATGGAGTCAAAGTCTCACTCCGTCACCCAGGCTGGAGTGCAGTGGCACGATCTCGGCTTACTACAACCTCCGACTCCAGGGTTCAAGCAATTCTTCTGCCTCAGCCTCCTGAGTAGCTGGGATTACAGGCGCGTGCCAACATGCCAGGCTAAGTTTTGCATTTTTAGTGGAGACGGGGGTTCACCATGTCAATCAGGCTGGTCTCAAACTCCTGACCTCATGATCTGCTCACCTTGGCCTCCTATAGTGCTGGGATTACAGGTGTGAGCCAACACGCCTGGCTAGTGTTATTTTATGCCTGCTAATATAATGTTCTCTAGCCCATGGATCAAGGAGTAATTTCAACTTTCAAGTTTTATTATTTAATAAATAATATTTCATAAGGCTATATAGAGCCATAGATAGTGATTTTTCTGATGGGTCTGGGCAAAGTAAATTGAAAACTTTCTGGAAAGGATTCATCGTTCTAGATAACATTAAGAACATTCACGATTCATGAGAGGTTAAAATATCAATATTAACAGGAGTTTTGAGAAATAGATTACAGCTGTGAGTAGTTTAGGACTTCAGTGGAGAAAGTAACTGTAGAGGGATGGAAATAGCAAGAGAACTAGAGTGGAGCCAGAAGATGTGACAGAATTGCTGCAATCTCATGATCAAACTTGAAGGGATGAAAAGTTGCTTCTTATGGATTAGCAAAGAAAGTCCTTCCTTCTTTCCTTCCTTCCTTCCTTCCTTCCTTCATTCCTTGCATCCTTCCTTCCTCCCTCCCTCCCTCATTTCCTTCTCTCTTTCTCTTTCTTTTTCTCTCTCTCTTTCTTTCTGAAAGTGGTTTCTTTCTCTCTCTCTCTTTCTCTTTCTCTCTTTCTTTCTCTCTTTCAGGTTCTCACTCTGTCACCAAGGCTAGAGTCTACTGGCTCTATCATGGCTTACTGCAGCTTCAACCTCCCAGGCTCACGTAATCCTCCCACCAGCCTCCTGAATAGCTGGGACTAAAGGGTTGTGCTACCATGCCAGCTAATTTTTATTTAAAAAAATTTTTTTATAGATGGGGTTTCACCACATTGCCCAGGCTAGTCTCAAACTCCTGAGCTCAAGTGATCCACCTGCCTTGGCCTCCCAAAGTGCTAGGTTTACAGGCATTGAGCCACCACTTGCAGCCATAAAGTGGTTTCTTGATATGGAATCTACTAATGGTGGAAGATGCTGTGAACATTGATGTAATGACAAAAAAGGATTTATAGTATTACATCAACTTAGTTGATAAAGCAGCGGCAGGCTTTGGGAGGATTGATTCCAATTTTGAAAGATGTTCTATTGTAGATAAAATACTATCAAAACATTATCACATGCTACAGAGAATCTTTCATGAGAGGACATCAATACAGCAAACTTCATTGTTGTCTTATTTTAAGAAATTGCCACAGCCATCCCAACCTTCAGTAACCACCACCCTTATCAGTCAGCAGCCATCAACATCAAGGCAGGACCCTCCACCAGGAGAACGATTATGACTTGCTGAAGGATCAGATGATTGTTAGCATTTTTGAGCAAACATTAATTGTTTTGACAGTAATTGATTGGAACTGAACCTGCAGTATCTGTAAGACATGTCCAAATAGGGGATTGCTTCTTGGCCTTTTGGCTAAAATCAGTGTACAGATAGGGAAAGGAAGGAATCAAGAGTGACTTTTGAAGGGTAGACTTGCAAGGCCGCTATTGTATGATTGTGTTTATATGCAGTCTCCAGAATAGACTGATTCATGAAGACAGAAAGTTGATTAGTGGTTGCCCAGGGCCTACAGGAGAGGGGATGGGAGTGACTGTGCACAGTTAAGGGGTGTCTTTTTGGGGTGATAAAAAATGTCCTATAATCAGTAGCCGTCATGGTTCCATGCCTTGTGAATATACTAAAAACCACTGAGTTGTATACATTTTTAAAAGGGTAAATTTTATGGTATGTGAATTACATCTTAACTAAAAAATAAAAGAATGACTTAAATCAATTGTCCAGGTTCTTGCGTATTAAGTGTCATAGAAATAGGGAGGGTTAAGGCTTGGGAGGGAAAAGCAAGACAGTAGTTACATTGAAACACATCATTGTTTTGACAGCTGGAGCTTAGCTACAGTCTATTCCCACAGGGAGCTCTAAGCAGTATTTCTCAAAGTGTGGTGATTAACCAGCGGCATTACTGGGGGACTTGTTAGAAATGCACATTATCCAGCTCTAGCCCAGACCTGCAGAGTCTGAAAATCTGATGATGGAGCCTAGCAATCTGTTTTTTTTAACAAGCCTTTCAGGTGATTCTGATGCATGGTAAAATTTGAAAACAACTGCCCTAGATCAGCACTGCCCACTAGAAATATAAGGTGAGCTGCAAATGTCATTAAAAATCTTCTGACACTTGGCCAGGCATGGTGGTTCACACCTGTAATCCCAGCAATTTGGGAGGCTGAGGCGGGTGGATCACGAGGTCAAGAGATTGAGGCCAACCTGGCCAACATGGTAAAACCGCGTCTCTACGAAAAATACAAAAATTAGCTGGGTGTGGTGGTGTGTACCTGTAGTCCCAGCTACTTGGGAGGCTGAGGCAGGATAATTGCTTGAAACTGGGGTGTGGTGATTGCAGTGAGCTGAGGTCATGCCACTGCACTCCAGCCTGGTGACAGAGCAAGACTCTGTCTCAAAAAAAAAAAAAAAAAAAAAACTTCTGACACGTTAAAAAAGTAAAGTGAAGAGACTAAGGCTGAAGGATCACTTGAGGCTGGGAGTTCAAGAGCAGCCTGGGGAAAATAGTGAAAACCCTCTCTCTCCCCTGTCTCTACAAAAAAATTAAAAAATTAGTGGGATATGGTGGCACGCATCTGTAGTTCCAGCTGAGGTGGGAGGATTGCTTGAACACAGGAGTTCAAGGCTGTAGAGAACTATGATCCTGTCACTGCACTTCAGACCTCAGTGAGGTCCTGTCTTAAAAAAAAAAAAAAAAAAGGTAAAACGAAGCCAGGTGTGGTGGCAGGGACCTGCCTCAGCTACTCAGGAGGCTGAGGTGGGAGGATCACTTGAGCCTAGGAGTTAGAGGCTTCCCATGGGCTGTAGTTGTGCCTGTGAATGGTCACTGCAGTCTAGCCCGGGCAAATGTAGTGAGACCCCCATCTCTTAAAAAAACAAAAAAAAAGTAAAATAAGATGAAATTAATGTACTTTATTTAACATAGTCAAAGTATTATTTGAATATGTAAATGTAAAAATTCACTAATGAGGTCTTTTACATTTTTGGGGTACTAAATTTTCAAAATCCAGTTCGTAGTTTACTCTTAGAGCACATCTGAATGTGGCTTGTGACTGCCGTATTTGATGAAACAGCTGTAGTGCACAGACTGTGCTACTGATCAAGTCCCACCTTGAGGTGCCAGGACTGGCCTTTTGAATGCAGTGTTAGTCAGCCCTTGGCCAGGCTGGGTGGAGGTAGCTCTCAGTCTTGATGAACTATATAGAGTTCTCCATCAACTCCAACTGTACTGAGATGGGGAACGTGGTTGGGATGAGGGAGCAGGTGTGAGCCGTTAGTTGTCAACACAGCAACTAGAGAGGATCTGAGTGGCCACTGACAACACCTGCTACAGGGGGATGGGGAAGAATGGCCTGGTTGGGGAGTCAAGGGTAGGACAAGGAAGCTATAGAGTTGACATATATAGTTTCCTGGTGCTTGAGCTTAGAGGCAGAGCCCAGAGAATCTTGAGTCTCGAACAACTCTCTCAATTATTAGGTGTTTAGCTTGGCTTTTGGCAGACACTGAAGATTGGGATGGTCTCTGACTTCCTGAAGACTAGTCTATTTGAAAGAAAAGCTGTGCTTCCAGGAAAAAGCCAGACTGACTTAAGTGTCCTCAGAGAAGGGCATGTGCTCAGAACCCCTTGGGCTCTGTTACAGTGCACAATGATACTCAATGGATGCGTCCAAGCTCTGTGTTGTAATATAGGGATAAGACCTTCAACTGAAATTTTAGAGATGAAAATGCAAGACAAAGTAAACTAATGTTTACTTTGACTTTGGTGAGATCATTTTATAGTTCCATTAACCTAGTTTTGAGGAAAGTTTCTTCTTTGAAGCAGAAGCATTCTGATAACGAATTTATCTGATAAGCCGTACCATATCCACCCTCTTTTTGTCTAGGCTATTGTGTGCTCATAATATATGCAAGACGGTGCTAGCCATGTTCGACATTCTTATTTAATCCTCATAGCAACATTGTGACCTGGATAAGTACTATTATCCCTAGTGTACAAATGAAGAAACTTTCTATATATATAGAAAATGTCAGAGTCAGGATTTAAATCCAGGTCAGAATCTAAGTCTAGACCAGATCTCTTATTGACTATAGTATTCTCTGATGGTAACTCCCAAGTGGTTCTGGTATAATTTTGAGAAAGAAGGTGACAGCTCCATATTTGGATTTAGTTTTCAGGTAATACCTTACATATTTTGACGCTTCACTGTTTATAAAAACTCATTTGATCCTTTTAACAACTCCTTAGCAAACACCTCCTTCAGGGAGGTGTCATCACCTACATTTTGTAGATGGAGATGGGGGCTCAGAAAAACGATTAACTCAATAACTCATAGCTGAGAGTTGACCCAAGTCTTGTAACTCTGAGGGTCAATGGCACTTTCCATGTGCCAGGCCATTTGCAGATATTTCTTGTTGATGTGTGGAAAATATGGCAATATGTTATTGGGAAGTCATTTTGCACAACCCGACCTTTCTCCTTTTGGCTGTGATTGGCTAAATAGTCTTTATACATAGGGTTGATTAATGTTCTTTTTCAGAACCTTTGTTGCTAGGAAATACCTTACAAAGAAGTTTGGGCTGGGCGTATAGCCAGTTTGTTAGATGCTTAACAAAAACAACAAAAGTTAAGATTCTGTGTAGAGGTCCAAATTAGCAGACTTCTACGAACATTTTCCTGCATTTAGAAAAGAAATGTCATGCGTGGCTTTACAAAAATTGCTTGATTGTTGACCTGATTCTTCATTATTGACTTTTCGTGAATATCTGCCAGGAGTAAACAGGAATAGAGGCTTTATGGGGCTGACTCCAAACCAGTTCAGATTTGTGAGAATGGTTCACACTTGTATTTTTCCTTGGTAGTTGTTCTGTTGTAGTTGCGTTTGCTCATACAATGTCTACTTCAAGTTACTGGCTAACCAGTAACTAGCATCTATGGTTTTTACTACTTTGGGCTGCATTATTACAAGTTCACATATGTACAAGCTCTGTGGAACAACATTGTATCTTTGAGTAGTAGCTATTAGTGTTTATGTGGGAATTGCCACTTTTTTTTTTTAATCTCAAAATAAAAAACTTCAGAAAGCTCTTGACCAATCTGTTGTTAGATCTTGTAACCATTAGTCTCAGCCTGTGACCTTTGAAAAATTAAAGTCCTTGGGACTCAACTTTATCCAAAAATTGGGGATAATATTTTTAACTCACAGTTATGCTTGAAGGAATATATGAGGGAGAGTCTTGATCTTTAATAGGGACACAGTAATAATTTCCCATTCACAGTTGCTTGTTGTTCTTGGTCTTTTACTTGGTAAAGGTTTTATTTTATAAACTATATCTTGAGGGAGGTGGTGCCAAGATGGCCAAGAGGAGGCAACACCGGAATGCAGCTCCCAGCAAATGAGACGCAGAGGGCTAGACGACTTCACGATTCCAAGTCAGGTGCCGGGTTCATTTTGGGGGGACTGGAAGGACTCTGAAAATAGCCCAGGGAAGGAGCCAAAGCAGGGCGAGAGCTGCCCAGGGAGGGCGAACCAAGACATGGCTGGGCGTGTCCCCACCTGGAACATGCAGCCAGCTCCGAGGGTGGGGGGACTTCACCCCCTCAGTGCTCCAATTCAGATCCTGTGCTTACCTCATCCCTCTTGCAACCCATGGTCCATGAGAGCCCTGCCGGACTGAGAGGCACTGTGGGTTGTGATGCAAATCTGAGCGATGCCTCCTGCCCGGTGCCACAAGTTGTTGGCCAGACCTGGGCAGAAGTTTGGACTAATGCCAGCGGGATGGAACAACCCATCCTGCAGAAAGAGGCAGAGTTGAAAGCAGGGAAACCGGCCATAAAGGCTGACAGGCCCCACCCACAACAAAACTCAAACTGAAGCCCACACGCCAGAGAGCTTGGCAGCAAATACACCAATTTCAGCTCAGGGAAGGAGAGGTGCCATTGGGAAGGTAAGGCTAATATCACCTGCAAACAAACCCCAGAGAAAGACCACCCACCCATCCACCTGAGTGAATCCAAGGCAGCCCAGCAGTGTCTCTACAGGCCAAAAAGATACAGCCCCAACTGCAACAGAAAAGATGTCCACTTAGAGATTTTTCCCAAAATCACCAACTTCAAAGATCAAAGGGAGATAAATCCACAAAGATGGGAAAAAACAGTGCAAAAAGGATGAAACCTTCAAAGACAAGAACACATCTTCCCCTCCCAGGGATCACAACTCCTCACCATCAAGGGAACAAAACAAGACAGAAAATGAGTGATGAATTGACAGAAGCAGGCTTCAAAAAGTAGATAATAACAAACTTCTCTGAGTGAAAAGACCATGTTCAAACCCAATGCAAAGAAACTAAGAACCTTGAAAAAAGGTTAGACCAAATGCTAACTAGAATAACCAGGAGAATAAATGACTTGATGTAGCTGAAAAACACAGCACGAGAACTTCACGAGGCATGTCCAAGTTTCAACAGCCAAATCGATCAAGCAGAAGAAAGGATATTAGAGACAGAAGATAAAATCAATGAAATAAAATGAGAAGGCAAGAGTAGAGAAAAAAGATGAAAAGAAATGAACAAAGCCTCCAAGAACTATGGAATTATGTGAAAAGACGTAATCTACGCTTGATTGGCGTACCTGAATGTGTCAGGGAGAATAAATCCAAGTTGGAAAATGCTCTTCAGGATATTATCCAAGAGAACTTCCCCAACCTAACAAGGCAGGCCAACATTCAAATCCAGGAAATACAGAGAACACCACAAAGATATTCCTCAAGAAGAGCAACCCCAAGGCATATAATCGTCAGATTCGCCAGAGTTGAAATGAAGGAAAAATCCTAAGGGCAGCCTGAGAGAAAGATTGAGTCACCCACAAAGGAAAGACCATCAGACTCACAGTGGATCTCTTGGCAGAAACCTACAAGCTAGAAGGAAGTGGGGGCCAATATTCAACATCCTTAAAGAAAAGAACCTTCAATCCAGAGTTTCATATCCGGCCAAACTAAGCTTCATAACTGAAGGAGAAATAAAATCCTTTGTGGACAAGCAATTGCTGAGAGATTTCATCACTACAAGACCTGCCTTACAAGAACTCCTGAAGGAAGTACTAAACATAGAGAGGAACAATGAAGAAACCATGTCAACTAATGGGCAAAACAACCAGCCAGTAGCAAAATGGCAGGATCAAATTAAAACATAACAATATTAACATTGAATATAAATGGCTTAAATGCCCCAATCAAAAGACAGACTGGCAAACTGGATAAAAAGTCAAGACCCAATGGTGTGCTGTATTAAGGAGACCCATCTCACGTTCAAAGACTCACATAGACTCAAAGGGATGGAAGAAGATCTACCAAGCCAATGGATAGCAAAAAAAAGCAGGGGTAGCAATCCTAGTCTCTGATAAAATGGACTTTAAACCAACAAAGATCAAAAGAGACAAAAAAGGGCATTACATAATGGTAAAAGGATCAATGCATCAAGAAGAGCTAACTATCCTAAATATATATGCACCCAATGCAGGAGCACCCAGACACATAAAGCAAGTTCTTAACAACCTACAAAGAGACTTAGACTCCCACACGATAATAGTGGAAGACTTTAACACTCCACTGACAATATTGGACAGATCAACGAAACAGAAAGTCAACAAGGAAATCCAGGACTTGAACGCAGATCTGGACCAAGCAGACCTAATAGACATTTACGGAACACTCAACCCTGAAACCACAGAATACACATTCTTCTTAGCACCACGTCACACTTACTCTAAAATTGACCACGTAATTGGAAGTAAATCACTACTCAGCAAATGCAGAAGAATGGAAATCATAGCAAACAGTCTGTCGGACCACAGCCCAATCAAATTAGAACTCAGGATTAAGAAAAGCACTCAAAACTGCACAATCACATGGAAACTGAACAACTTGCTCCTGAATGATGAATGAATAAACAATGAATTGAAGGCAAAAATAAAAATGTTCTTTGAAACCAGCGAGAACGAAGACACAATGTACTGGAATATCTGGGACACATTTAAAGCAGTGTCTGGAGGGAAATTTATAGTAATAAATGCCCACATGAGAAACAAGGAAAGATCTAAAATCGACACCCTATCATCAAAATTGAAAGAGCTAGAGGAGCAAGATAAAAAAAAAACCTCAAAAGCAAGCAGAAGACAGGAAAGAACTTAAGATCAGAGCAGAACTGAAGGAGATAGAGACACAAAAACCCTTCAAAAAAATCAATAAATCCAGGAGCTGGTTTTTTGAAAAGATCAACAAAATAGACTGCTAGCTAGACTAATAAAAAAGAAAAGAGAGAAGAATTGAATAGATGCAATAAAAAAACGATACAGGGGAGATCACTGCTGATTCCTCGGAAATAAAAACTACCATCAGAGATTACTACAAACAGCTCTATGTGCATAAACCAGTAAATCTGGAAGAAATGGATAAATTCCTGGACACTTGCACACTCCTAAGACTAAGCCAGTAAGAAGTTGAAACCCTGAATTGACTAATAACAAGGTCTGAAGTTGAGGCAGCAATTAATAGCCTACCAACCAAAAAAAGTCCAGGTCCAGAGGGGTTCACAGCCGAATTCTATCAGACATACAAAGAGAAGCTAGTACCATTCCTGTTGAAACTATTCCAGATAATACAAAAAGAGGGAATCCTCCCTCTTTCTGTGAGACCAATATCATCCTGATATCAAAACCTGGCAGAGACACAACTAAAAAAGAAAACTACAGGCCAATATCCATGGTGAACATTGGTGCAAAAATCTTCAATAAAATACTGGCAAACCAAATCCAGCAGCACATCAAAAAGCTTATCCACCACGATCAAGTAGGCTTCACCCAGGGATGCAAAGCTTGTTCAACATACGCAAATCTATAAATGTAATCCACCACATAAACAGAGCCAAATACAAAAACCACATGGTTATCTCAATAGATGCAGAGAAGGCCTTCAACAAAATTCAACAGCACTTTATGCTAAAAACTCTCAATAAACTAGGTATTGATGGAATGTATCTCAAAATAATAAAAGCTATTTGTGACAAACCCACAGCCAATATCATACTAAGTGGGCAAAACCTAGAAACATTCCCTTTAAAAAGTGGCACTAGACAAGGATGCCCTCTCTCACCACTCCTATTCAACATAGTATTGGAAGCTCTAGCCAGAGTAATCAGTCAAGAAAAAGAAATAAAGGGCATTCAGCTAGGAAAAGAAAAAGTCAGATTGTCCCTATTTGCAGACGACATGATCGTATATTTAGAAGACCACATCATCTCAGCCCAAAACTTCCTTAAGCTGATGAGCAACTTCGGCAAAGCCTCAGGATACAAAATCAATATGCAGAAACCACAAGCATTCCTATACACCAACAACAGACAAACAGAGAGCCAAATCATGAGTGGACTCCCATTTACAATTGCTACAAAGGGAATAAAATGCCTAGGAATACAACTTATAAGGGATGTAAAAGATCTCTTTAAGGAAAACTACAAACCACTGCTCAAGGAAATAAGAGAAGACACAAACAGATGGAAAAACATTCCATGCTCATGGCTAGTTATAATCAATATTGTGAAAATGGCCATACTGCCCAAAGTAATTTATAGATTCAATGCTATCCCCATCAAGTTACCATTGACTTTCTTCACAGAACTGGAGAAAACCACTTTAAACTTCATATGGAATCAAAAGAGAGCTCGCATAGCCAAGACAATCCTAAGCAAAAAGAACAAAGCTGGAGTCATCACGATACCTGACTTCAAACTATACTACAAGGCTACAGTAATCAAAACAGCATGGTACTGGTACCAAAACAGAGATATACAACAGAACAGAGGCCTCAGAGGCAATGCCACACATCTACAACCATATCATCTTTGACAAACTGTACAAAAACAAGCAATGGGGAAAGGATTCCCTGTTTAATAAATGGTGTTTGAAAAACTGGCTAGCCATATGCAGGAAGCTGAAACTGGACCCCTTCCTTACACCTTATACAAAAATCAACTCCAGATGGATTACAGATTTAAACATAAGAACTAATACCATGAAAGCCCTAGAAGAAAACCTAGGCAACACCATCCAGGACATAGGCACAGGCAAGGATTTTATGACTACGAAACCAAAAGCAATGACAAAAAGCCAAAATAGACAAATGGGATCTAATTAAACTTAAGAGCTTTTGCACAGCAAAAGAAACAATCAGTAGAGTGAACTGACAACCAACAGAATGGGAAAAAATTTTTGCAAACTACCAATCTGACAAAGGGCTAATATCCAGAATCTACAAAGAACTAAAGCAGATTTACAAGAAAAAAAACAAACAAACCCATTCAAAAGTGGGTGAATGATATGAATAGACACTTTTCAAAAGAAGACATCTTTGCGGCCAACAAACATATGAAAAAATGCTCATCATCATTGGTCATTAGAGAAATGCAAATCAAAACCACATTAAGATACGATCTCATGCCAGCTAGAATGGTGATCATTAAAAAGTCTGGAGACACCAAGAGAGGAGTATCAATACACCAACTGTAATTGTTCAACTGAATTGTTTATTTCTGCATTCTCTACTGTCAGTTTTTACTTTCTGTATTTTAGGGCTCTTTGCTAGGTGCATTTAGATCTACTCTTGTTTATCTTCCTGATTTGGCTCCATAGGGACATTTGGAAAAGTCTGGAGACATTTTTGGTTGTTGCAACTGGGGGAATCCTCTTGGCACCTAGTGGCTAGAAGCCAGAGATACTGCTCAACGTACTGCAATGCCGGGACAGGCCCCAAAGCAAAGAATTGTTCAGTTGACAATATAGGGACTGAGGCTGAGAAACCAAACTTCTTTTAATACTTAATACCTAAAGCTCTAGCAATTTTTAAAGAATAAGTGCTTCTCAGTGTTTGGTCTGCCTTCAGTTCATTTTCAGATGCCTGAAATGTTAATTTTTGTCAGTTTTTTCTAGTTTTATATTTGCTTTTGAGGATGAGGATTTGCAGATCGCTTCATAATACCACAAAGATGGAAGTCTGTCTATCCTTTAATATTTAACCTTTTGGTGTGTCTTTATATTTAAAGTAAGTTTCTTGTAGATAGCATTCAGTTGGATCTTCTTTAAAAAATGCTATCTGACAATGTCTGCCTTTTAATTGGGAATATTTAGACCATTTACACTTAATGTAATTATTGATAGAGTTGAGATTAAATCTGTCTTGTCTTGTGGAAAAAAAAAAAGTCTGGAGACAATAGATGCTGGAGAGGATGTGGAGAAATAGGAACACTTTTACACTGTTGGTGGGAGAGTAAATTAGTTCAACCATTGTGGAAGACAGTGTGGCAATTCCTCAAGGATCTAGAAATAGAATTTCCATTTTGACCCAGCAATCCCATTACTGGGTATATACCCAAAGGATTATAAATTGCTCTATTATAAAGACACATGCCAATGTATGTTCGTTGAGGCAATGTTTACAACAGCAAAGACCTGGAACCAACCCAAATGGCCATCAATGATAGACTGGACAAAGAAAATGTGGCACATATACACCATGGAATACTATGCAGCCATAAAAAACGATGAGTTCGTGTCCTTTGTAGAGACATGGATGACTCTAAAAACCATCATTCTCAGCAAACTGACACAAGAACAGAAAACCAAACACTGCATGTTTTCACTCATAGGCAGGTGATGAACAATGAGAACACTTGGGCACAGGGAAGAGGACAACACTCACTGGGCTAGGTGGGGGGTTGGAGGGGAGGGGAGGGGAGGGATAGCATGGGGTAGGGGGATGGGGACAGCAGACCACCATGGCATGTATATACCTATGCAACAATCCTGCAGGATGCAGGATGTGCACATATACGCCAGAGCGCAAAATACAATTAAAAAAAATAAAACAGACCAGGCGCGGTGGCTCATGCTTGTAATCCCAGCACTTTGGGAGTCTGAGTCAGGCGGATCACGAGGTCAAGAGATTGAGACCATCCTGGCCAACATGGTGAAACCCTGTCTCTACTAAAAATACAAAAATTAGCTGGGCATGGTAGCATGCACCTGTAGTCCCAGCTTCTCGGGAGGCTGAGGCAGGAGAATTGCTTGAATCCGGGAGGCGAAGGTTGCAGTGAGCTGAGATTGGGCCACTGCACTCCAGCCTGGCACCTGGCAACAGAGTGAGACTCTGTCTCAAAAAATAAAAAAATAAAACTGTATCTTTTTGTATCTTTAACCTCCACTTTTGTATAGAGATTACATTTTACAATATGAGGCTTGACTCTTTAAAAAATAGTTGTATAAATTTTTGAGTTCATTTAAAAATGTTGCTATGAAAACATTTTTCTTGAGTTGCTATCCTCTTAGAAAGTTCTAAGAGGTTATACTGGTTGGTTGCCTTTTGCTGATTTATTTTCCTCCATTTATTCCATCTAGCTTTATCAGTGTCAATTGGGAAATTCTCTCTTTTTCTGTCTCTCTTTCTTTTTTTTCTCTTTTTTCTTTTCTTTCTTTTCAGTGGGGTCTTCCTCTGTTGCCCAGGCTGGAGTACAGTGATATGATTTGGCTAACTGCAGCCTCAAAATCCTAGGCTCAAGTGATACTCCCACTTCTGCCACCCGAGTAGCAGGGATTCCAGGTGTCTACCACCGTGCCTTGCTTAATCACTTTTCTTAATATTTTTAAGCATTAAAATATGCTTTCTTCACAAACAGTTTAATGAATGAGAAATGTCCTTAATTACTAGTATTGCTTTCTCATATTTATCAGCCAAACCACTTTTGTACCAGAAAATGTAAAATAAGAAGTCATGCTCAAGACATCAGCAAATATAAAAATAATACTTTATTATTTTCTGGCCACTGTTAAATTTGAAGCTCCTTGAGACCAAGACTCTTGTTTTGTGTTTTTAAAAGTTCTGTGTGGTCTGTGACATTTCTGACCCTGCTTTATCCTTTTGCATGATCAGAAAGTCATTCTTCAGATTTGCTTGGCCTGTTGACAATTCTTGTTTTGCTCTTCTGGAGATTGTTTGATGCCTTTGGTTTCTCTTATATGCCAAGGGGCTGTGTCTGTAGATACAATTTCCCTTCCATAATTGTAATTATGGTATATTGCCTAGAACTACATTTATTGATAAAACACTTTTGCTAGAAGCTAACTGGAAGAAATACCCTGAAAAAGTGTTCTAAAGCCCATCAAGTAATTGTAATTTATTTTGCTTTCCTTTTTTTGTAGCATGTTCCGCACTATTCAAGAAAGCACTTAATGGTGTCCCGTAATCTTGGTTCAGTGGGATATGATCCTAATGAAAAAGTAAGTATTTATAAGATTTTCTCAACAACTAAGTTATCATGACCTTACTTTCTTGTCTCCACACTGTGTTCAGTGGACAGATGAGATTTTGTTAAGGCTGTGTGGTCACTGATGACTCTAGCATTATACGTTTCTATAGGTCCTCAATCTTTCAGTATTCTGTTTTTCATTGTGGGCTACAGTCTGAATCTTTTAAATTTGTTTTTGTATCTTAACCAAAATTTAATGCATTTACAATGTGTTTCCTTTGTTTTCGGTAGAATAACTAAGAAAGCATTTGTTCTTAAAGACTGGGCAGTTGACACATTTTGATTCAACTATTGAGTTTTTCTTTCACTTACTTAATTTTTTTTTTTTTTTTTGAGATGGAATCTCACTCTGTCACCCAGTCTGGAGTGCAGTGTCATGATTATGGCTCACTGCAACCTCTGCCTCTGAGATTCAAACAATTCTCCCACCTCAGCCTCCTGAGTAGCTGGGATTACAGGGACATGCCACTGCACCTGGCTAATTTTTGTATTTTTAGTAAAGACAGAGTTTCACCATGTTGGGCAGGATGGTCTCAAATTCCTGACCTCAGGTGATCCACCTGCCTCAGCCTCCCAAAGTGCTGGGATTACAGATGTGAGCCACTGTGCCTGGCCTATATGATTCATTTAGCTTGAAGGTAATTTTGTGTATTATAAATTTCGGGAAAAGGGGTTTCTAAGTAAAAAGCTATTACAATAATGTTTGAGCCTTGTAGGGACTAGAAGTGATTGGAAATAAAACATGGTTTCCTGCCATGAAGGCATCAAAGAGGGCAGGAGCAGAGTTGTGGTTAAGATGGGATTGTTCAAGGTGAATGCCATCAAAATACAACTGATAGGAATGATTGTTTGAGAATGACATGTCTGAGGTATCTTCTGAATCATCTGCTGAAGTGCATAATACTACTTTCCAGATTCTGTTGAATCTGGAGGCTTGGAGGAAGAAAGAGTCTACATATCTTCAGTCCGTTAGAAATACAATGTGAAACACAATTGCAGGATGATATGGTTTGGCTGTGCGTCCCCACCCAAATCTCATCTTGACCTTTAATCCCCATGTGTTGAGGGAGGGAGGTAATCAGATCATGGGGGCGGTTCCCCCATGTTGTTCTTATGATAGTGAGTTGGTTCTCACAAGATCTTATGATCTTATAAGTGTTTGGAAGTTCCTCCTTTGCACTACTCCCCTGCCACCTTGTGAAGAAGGTGCCTGCTTTCATTTTGCCATGATTGTAAGTTTCCTAAAGGCTCTCCAGCCATGCAGAACTGGAGTCAATTAAACCTTTGTTTATTAATTACCTAGTCTCGGGTAGTATCTTCATAGCAATGTGAAAACAGACTAATATACAAGGCAAATGTAATTTTCAGTTTTCTTTTTCTCTCTCTTTTTTTTTTTTTTTTTGAGATAGAGTTTCACTTTTGTTGCCCAGGCTGGAATGCAATGGTGCCATCTTAGCTCACTGCAACCTCTGCCTCCTGGGTTCAAGTGATTCTCCTACTTCAGCCTCCCGAGTAGCTGGGATTATAGGCATGTGCCACCACACCTGGCTAATTTTTACATTTTTAGTAGAGATGGGGGGTTTCACCATGTTGGCCAGGCTGGTCTGAAACTCGTGACCACAAATGATCTGCCCGCCTAGGCCACCCCAAGTGCTAAGATTACAGGCATGAGCCACTGCGCCCAGCCAATTTTCAATTTTGTAATAGCCACATTAAAAAAAAGTAAAGAAATAGGTGAAATTAATTTTAATAATATCTTAATATCTAAAATGTTATTGTGATAAATATTGTCCTCATAGTCGTTACCTAATAGATGAGGTAATGCACAGAAATGATTCCTTACAGAGCTTGCTGTATATAAAACATGCGTCCTAAATATCAGCTGCTTAATATTATCCGTAACTGAATTTTGCACATTTGGAAACTGAGACTCAAAGCCTATGCGTAGTGAGTAGCTGGGTGTAAACAAATGCCTGTCCAATCCAGAGCTGGTTGACTTATCTGTTGTGCTGTACCCTTTCTCAGAAGAGTTGAGCAAGTGACCCAGTGTCCAGGGTTCTGCCGTCATTCCAACAAGTATCCAGTGCAGGGCCAACTCAGTTCTCATGGTCTCTAAATGGAGTGTGGTGCTAGCCCAGGAGAGAGCATGTCAGCCTAGGGAAGGTACAAGGAAGAATGAGGGGTAGAGAGAGAATGGATTCAGAGAAAAATAACTAGGCTAGGCGTGGTGGCTCACACCTGTAATCCCAGCACTTTAGGAGGCTGAGGTGGGCAGATCACAAGGTCGAGTTTGAGATCAGCCTGGCCAAGATGGTGAAACCCCATCTCTACCAAAAATACAAAAATTAGCCAGGCGTGGTGGCGGGCAGCTGTAGTGCTAGCTACTCAGGAGGCTGAGGCAAGATTGTTGCTTGAACCTGGGAGGCGGAGGTCGCAGTGAGCTGAGATTGTAGCACTGCACTCCAGTGTGGGCAAGAGAGCGAGACTCCTAAAAAAAAAATTCTGAAGTGCATGCATCTGTAATTTATTTAAAAGAAAATTTTATGTATGGAAGATTAATTGATATGATTAGCTTTACAGAGTTTTATGCACTAATTGGTAATACATTAATAGCCCTGAACAGAGAAGATGTGCCAGGTGCAGGTATTTGTTCTGATATAGATTTTCACCAGTTACACATATAGGGGCACACTCCTAAATTCATAATAGTCTGGCATGTGGCTCAAAGGGTGAAGAACAGCAACCATAGCTAATGCTGAATGACTATGTATTACATGCTAGACATTATTTGAAACACTTAAAGGGTGGTAATTCATAGCATTCTCACAACCTCTTGTGGCAGGTGCTGTTTTTACTCTTATTTTACGTAGCAGGTAATGAGAGGCAAGAAGGATGACTTGTTCATAGCAGGACACACAGGAGGAGAACATAGAGTGTTGGGAGTTCAGCCTGGGTGGCTTGGCTGCAGACTTGACTGGCAATGACCATTCTGTTGCTTGAATAGAAAGTAGAATGGGGATTCTTACTTAATTCTTCCAATGTTATCATGATTTGTTGTCTTTGCTATAACAATTGCTTAATATATAATTTCTAGCAGTGCTGTTTGTGGTGATTATCAGATGTGGTCTGTTTCACAGTTAATATTAACATCACATATTAAAACCCATTCAAGAAAGTGTAAATATTGTTTTCTGAAGGTATACTTACTGCTTAAGAGGGATTTACTATGACCATTTAGATACAGAAAAGTAGATGATTGTGCATTTTCAGACCTGAGGTCTGAACAAGGCTCTTGAGTGGCTTGGAGTTTTATCAAATTAGAAGTTTACTTATTTTATTTATTTATTTTTTTGAGACAGAGTCTCACTCTGTCATCCAGGCTGGAGTGCAGTGGGGCTATCTTGGCTCACTGCAATCTCCGCCTCCTGAGTTCAAACGATTCTCCTGCCTCAGCCACCCAAGTAGCTGGGACTATATGCGCCTGCCACCATGCCTGACTAATTTTTGTGTTTTTAGTAGAGACAGGGTTTTATCATATTGGCCAGGCTGGTCTTGAACTTCTGACCTTGTGATCCACCCACTTTGGCCTCCCAAAATGCTGGGATTACAGGCATGAGCCACTGTGCCCGGCCAGAAGTTTACCTAATTTTAAGGCAGGGGCTTGCCTTAGGTTGGTGGAGTTAAGACATATGTGATGTAAAGGTTTAACCAAGATCTAGAAAGCCTTTTTGAATTCTGAGATTCTGGACTTTTTCCTGTATCTTAAAATATTGCTTTAGGCTGGGCGTGGTGGCTCAGATTTGTAATCCTAGCACTTTGAGAGGCCAAGGCGGGTAGATCACCTGAAGTCAGGAGTTCAAGACCAGCCTGGCCAACATGGAGAAACCCTGTCTCTACTAAAAATACAAGAAAATTAGCCAGGCGTGGTGACATGCACCTGTAATCCCAGCTACTCTAGAGGCTGAGGCAGGAGGATGGCTTGAACCTGGGAGGTAGAGGTTAAAGTGAGCTGAGATCGCACCACTGCACTCCAGCCTGGGTGACAGAGCGAGACTCTATCTCAAACAAACAAATAAACAAAAACTGCTCTAAGTTATGTAAGAGTACTTTTTAAAAGACTATATATAACTCTAACTCTTCTTTTAGAAATATAACTGGTTTTTTTTTGTAGTTCCATTAAACTTAAAAACAATTCACAAATCCAGAAATAACTCTGTGCTAATATATATTACATCCAGTTTACTTAGAATGGTGTGTTTTTAAAAATGATTAGCCGGTATAATTTTAGAGTAGGAAGAAAATCTTACTAAATAGCTTTCCATTTGAGTGCTGCCAGTTTATGTGGAAATCAAGGCCTACAGAGATTGATTTGCTGGAAGTTAAATAGGTCATTATTGGCAAAGTTAGACTTGGATTTAGGTCTCTAGATAAAAACAGGATACACAACTTCTCTACTATTTGGTCTCAGCTGCTTCAAAATTTGGTGGTTATTCAAACTTAACATTGTATTCAAATGGTGTAATCTGCTTAGTCTGGGCATTTTTGGATATGAGCACAATTGGTACCTATTCTGAGTTACTGAAAATATGCCCTGACCCGACAGAGATGGCAGATAAGTTATCCTTACTTAGTGTCAGACTTTCCTTTGAAAACAACTTATGACACTTAGAATTTCCCAGAATTTAGAAAATAAATTGAAAAGTAATTTTGATCAAAGTTTTTTTTTTTTTTTTGGAGATGGAGTCTCACTCTGTTGCCAGGCTAGAATGCAGTGGCGCCATCTCGGCTCACTGCAACCCCTGCCTCCTGGGTTCAAGCAATTCTCCTGCCTCAGCCTCCCAAGTAGCTGGGATTACAGGCGTGCACCACCATACCCAGCTAATTTTTGTATTTTTAGTAGAGACAACGTTTTGCCATGTTGACTAGGCTGGTCTTAAACTCCTGACCTCGTGATCTACCCACCTTGGCTTCGCAAAGTGCTGGGATTGCAAGTGTGAGCCACTGCGCCTGGCCTTGACCAAAGTTTTTTAGTGTCCAAAATATTTGAAGATTTTCTTTTGGCTAGAGAATTTATAAATACCTCCAGTGTGAATACATTAACCTAGTCTACTGATGCTTTAATAAAGTAATTATAGACCCTGATCATATCAGATGAATTTAGTAGTTCCCTGGTTGTAAATGAACATACTATTTATAGTATTTAATATCACTCTAAGAAGTAATGTTTATTAGGATTATTTTCAAGGTTTATGTTGGAAAAACCTGGTGTCTTTTGCTCCCAAAGTAAGAGTAACAATTTCTAATATGTTTTTTCTCACTTCAGACTTTTGATAAAATTCTTGTTGCCAATAGAGGAGAAATTGCATGTCGGGTGAGTAGAATTTTCATTTTATTTTTCATTTTACTCTATGAAATTATTTATTATTGAATCCCTTTAAATTTGAGTCACTATTAATAGACATTAATGTATTTTAAAATAGGTTATTAAAACTTGCAAGAAGATGGGCATTAAGACAGTTGCCATCCACAGCGATGTTGATGCTACTTCTGTGAGTATTTTTTGCTTTGTTTAAATCGGGACTTAATTTGGGGTCAAGTAGAAAAAAAATGAAAGACAACAGGCCTTTTTTCTTGGCCTGCAAAAGATATATTCAATTTTAAAAACTGTTTAATTGTTCACTGTTGTGTTAAGCAAAATGACAGTATCACAATATCTTCTATATGTGCCTTCAGTATTTTCTTTTCAAAGCTTTAAAAACTTACGTGGAAAAATTGCCAGCTGATTGCTGGTCACCGAGTAGATTTAAGCAAAGCATGAGAAAGTTCGAGTCAAAGATTAATGAAATGTTTACACAGTGTTCCCTTATGAGAGCACTTTCCCCCAGCATAACTCCGGTATCACTAAGGGAATGCGATAATTGTTTAACCTTTCCTAAATGCTTCAACATGTTCACTTGAAAGTTTCATAAATGAAAGATAGTCTAATGGTAATTGGATATGAACAAAAGAAGGTATAGCATAAAGGAGACATACTTTTATTTGGTACTTTTAACACAGCAGGGGTTTTTGTTTTTGTTTTTGTTTTTGAGATAGAGTCTTGCCCTGTTTCCTAGACTGCAGTGCAGTGGCGCAATCTTGGGTCACTACAACCTCTGCCTTCCAGGTTCAAGCCATTCTCCCACCTCAGCCTCCCAAGTAGCTGGCATTACAGGCACCTGCCGTCATGTCTGGCTAATTTTTGTATTTTTGTAAGGACGGGGTTTCACCATGTTGGCCTGGCTGGTGTTGAACTTCTGACCTCGTGATTCATTCGCCTTGGCCTCCCAAAGTGCTGGGATTACAGGCGTGAGCCACTGTGCCTGGCCCATGGCAGGCATTTCTTTAGTAGTAATGAATTATGAATGAATAGAAAAAAAATCCCAATGGAAAAGCATGTAAATTATTAGAATTTTATGGCATGAACTATAAGTAGTTGAATGCTAACGCAAGCATTGTTTCTCATTTTCTCACACTACTTTTGATAATGGGATTCTTTGGTAGGGTCCATTGCTTAATGACAGGGATATGCATCATTAGGTGAGTTCAATCATATGTGAACATTACAGAATGTACTTACACAAACCTTGATGATATAGCCTTGTATACATCAAAATGGTGTAGCCTCTTCCTCCTGTGCTGCAAACCTGTACAGCATGTGACTGTACTAAGTACTGTAGGCAGTTGTAACACAATGCTAAATATTTGCGTATATAAGCATATCTAAACACAGAAAAGGTACAGCAAAAATATAGTATAAAAGATAAAAAATGGTACACTTGTATAGGGCACTTACTGTGAATGGAGCTTGCAGGACTGGAAGTTGCTCTGGGTGAGTCAGGGAGTGAGTGAAGGCCTACGACATTACTGTCACTACTGTGGACTTCATAAACACTGTACACTTAGGCTACACTCAATTTTTAGAAAAATATTTTTTCTTCAATAATAAATTAACCTTAGCATGTCATAACTTTTTTAACATTATAAACTTTTTAAATTTTGTCTTAACTCTTTGACTCTTTCATAATAAAACAGCATAAAAAGCAAACATTGTACAAGTGTACAAAAATTTTTTTTTATATCCTTATTCTATAAGCTTTTTTCTGTTTTTTTTTTTTTTTTTTTTTTTTTTTTTTTACATTTTTTTTTTTTTTTTGGTTAGAAACGAAGACACAAATGCACACATTAGTCTAGACCTGCACAGGGTCAGGCTCATGGAGACATCAGTAGGCATGGGATCACATCAACTTAGAAAGATGCTACACAGCCAGGGAAACAATCAACAAAGGGAAGAGACGACCCACAGAATGGGAGAATATATTTACAAACTGTCCATCTGATGAGGGATTAATAACCAGAATGTATAAGGAACTCAAACAACTCTGTAGGAAAAAAAATCTATTGATTTGATTAAAAAATGGGCAGAAAGGCCAGGTGTGGTGGTTCATGCCTGTAATCCCAGCACTTTGGAAGGTTGAGCAGGCAGATCACTTTAGGTCAAGAGTTCGAGACCTAGAATAAATAAATGCATGTTTAACCAGCCTGGCCAATATGGTGAAACTGAGTCTCTACTAAAAATACAAAAATTAGCCAGGTGTGGTGGCACGCATCTGTAGTCCCAGCTACTTGGAGCCTGAGGCAAAACCTTGAACCCAGGAGGCGGAGGTTGCAGTGAGCCGAGATCACGCCATTGCACTCTAGCCTGGGCAAACGGGTGAGACCGACATCCAAAAAAAAAAAAAGGGCAAAATATCCGAATAGACATTTTTCAAAAGAAGACATACAAATCACAAACAGGTGCATGTAAAGGTGCTCGACATGATTGATCATTACAGAAATGCAAATCAAAAACTACAATGAGTTATCATCTTATTCCACTTAAATTGGCTTTTATCCAAAAGACATAATGAGTACTGTTGAGGATCTGGAGAAAGAAGAATCCTCATACACTGTTGGTGGGAATGTAAATTAATACAACCACTATAAAGAACAGTATGGAGGTTCCTCAAAAAACTAAAGGTAAAACTATCATGTCATCTGGCTGCTAGGTGTACACAGGACGGGGAACATCACACACCTAGCAGCCGGTAAATCAGTATATGGAGGAGATACCTGCACATCCATGTTTATTGTAGCATTTTTCACAATAGCCAAAATTGGGAGGCAGCTTAAGTGTCCATCAACAGATGAATGGATAAAGAAAATGTGGTACATATATACAGTACCATTCAGCCATAAAAAAGAATGCAATCTTGTCATTTGCAATGCATGGATGGAACTGGTAGAGGACATTATGTTTTTTTTTTTTTTTTTAATATTATCTGATTTTTATTTTTTGTGAGATTGTGCATTTTATTATTTTTTATTATACTTTAAGTTCTGGGGTTTATGTGCAGATCATGCAGGATTGTTACATAGGTATACACATGCCATGGTGGTTTGCTGCATCTATCCCCCCACCATCATCTGCATTAGGTATTTCTTCTAATGTTATCCCTTGCCAATCCCCCAACTCCCTGCTGTCCCTCCCTTAGCCTCCCACCCCCCAACAGGCCCTGGTGTGTGATGTTCCCTGCCCTGTGTCCATGTGTTCTCATTGTTCAACACCCACTTATGAGTGAGAACATACAGTGTTTGGTTTTCTGTTCTTGTGTCAGTTTGCTGAGAATGATGGTTTCCAGCTTCATCCATATTCCTGCAAAGGACATGAACTCATCCTTTTTTATGGCTGCATAGTATTTCATGGTGTATATGTGCCACATTTGCTTTATCCAGTCTATCATTGATGGGCATTTGGGTTGGTTCCAAGTCTTTGCTATTGTAGACAGTGCCGCAGTGAACATACATGTGCATGTGTCTTTATAATAGAACGATTTATAATCCTTTGGATATATACTCAGTAATGGGATTGCTGGGTCAATTGATATTTCTATTTCTATGTCCTTGAGGAATCGCTACACTGTTTTCCCCAGTGGTTGGACTATTTACACTCCCACCAGCAGTGTAAAAGAGTTCCTATTTCTCCACATCCTTTCCAGCATCTCTCGTCGTGGAGGACATTGTGTTAAGTGAAATAAGCGAGGCACAGAAAGACAGGTTTTGTATGTACTCACTCATTTGTGGGAGCTAAAAATGAAAACAATCGGACTCATAGAGATAGAGAGTATAAGGATGGTTACCAGCAGCTAGGAAAGGTATATGGAGCGCAGGGGTAGGGATGATTAATGGGGACAAGAATATAGTTAGATAGAATAAGTAAGATCTAGTATTTGATAGCATAATTAGGTGACTACAGTCTACAATAATTTGTGGTACATTTTAGAATAATTGAAGGAGCACAACTGGGATGCTTGTAACACAAATAAATGAATGATTGAAGATGATGGATACCCCATTTACCGTGATGTGATTATTACACATTGTATGCATGTATCAAAGTATTTCATGAACTCCATAAATGTATACACTTACTGTATACCCATAAAAATAAAGATATAACTAGACAAATAGGAAATTTTCAGCTCCATTATAATTTTCTGTCTTACATGCAGTACATTGCTGACCACAATGTTGTCATATGGCACATGACTATATTCTGATCTAGAGGTAGACTTTGCAGACTTTACAAAAGTGGTTTCAAAAGAATTCTGAAGCAGATGTGGTAGTTTTACATTTTAGAGACTTTTCACCACTTCTGGCTGAAAGTAGTAGTGAATATACTAGAGATTATAATACATAATTTAGAATAAAATTTGCCAGACCCCACAATGCATACTCAGTCAAAACTTTCTCTTAATATGACCTACTTTAAGTGAATTTCTAGAAAGATACTATAAATAAAAGCAGGATAATGATGGTTGGAATGTCAAAAGTTTCCTTGAAATCTCAATAGTAGGGTCAAATCTGCTATGTGGTTTCTGTTTTAGTCTCAAGGAAGGCTGAAAAGGTGAATTTCTGTAACAGCATTTTTTCCTTCCTCAGCATATGATCACAGAGGCTTCTATCATGGCTAATCAGCTTTACAATATCAGTAATATGAACAAGCCATGCTGTTCGGTTGTATTAATGTTTGAATGTTTGTTTTCAAGAGGTGAGCATTCAAAATGTAGCTTGGAGCAAAAAGCCTTATAGGCTTTCTGTGTTAGTTCCATATGTGGAAATATAAGTACCGTTGCAGTAGGAAAATACTGCAACGATTGTGAAAGCTATTCGTTGTCTATTATAAACAACTAATTTTTAAGGTAATTATGCAAGGAAAAAGTTGAATGGATACTACTCATATTAACTGATAAGTCACACAAAGAAGGAAAGCCAACTAACTTGCAAACAATTAATGTTTGATGGAAAAACGTTGGCTTTTAGAGATGATTATGCAGTTTACCTCTCTTGGTCCCTTTACTCCAACATGTTCTTCAAAATTATCTTCAGTATTTTTGGTCCTTTGCTCTTTCATATGAATTTTAGGATGAGCTGGTCAAATTACTCCTCTTTCCCAGTTTTTAGCTACTGTGAACAAGATTTTTATAACTTTTGCATGTCTTTTTGTGACCATAGTTTTGATTTTTTGGGGGTAAATTCCTAGGAGTGGAGTAGCTGGGTCTTGGGGTAGATAAGGAGTTGGCAACGTTTTTCTGTTTGAAAGGAAATATATTTTTTTCTGGATAGCAAATATATTTTAGATTTTGCAGGCCACTGTGGCCTCTGTTACATTTTCTTCTTTTTGTTCTGTTTTGTTTTAACAACGCTTTAAAAATGTGAAAACTATTGTTAGCTTCAGAGGTTCAGATTTGGCCTGTGGGTAGACGGTATTTTGCTGATGCCTAGAATAAATAAATGCATGTTTAAATTGATAATAAGCTGCTAAACAGTTCTCCGTCATGTTTGTATCATATTATACTCCCTGCAGAAATGTATGAGGTCAGGGTGCTTTTATGTCCTTCCCAACACTTGGTGTTTTCAGTCCATTTGGTTTTGTGTTTTATTTTTAAGTGGCGGTGAAACAGTATGTCATTGTGCTTTCAATTTTAGATTTCCCTGATGAATACTGATGTTGAGTACTTTTTTGTGTTGTGGGTCATTTATATTTTTTTCTGCAGTGTTTGTTCAAACATAATGAAAAAAATTAGAAAAGTAGTGCCAGTGTACTAATATCAGTTTACCCTTATATACCAGTATAAGGGTATCTGTATCCCCTTCACCTAGATTTACCAGTTGTTAAAATTTTGGCTTGTTAGCTGTATATCTGTCTCCATATATACATTGTGCATGTGCATCTTTTTTTGTTTTTGCTAAACGATTTGAAAATGTTACAGACATTGTGACATTTTACTCTTAAATACTTCAGCAGTAATAAGTATGGTTTTTCTACGTATCTATAATACCTTATGAAACCTAAGAAAACTAATTATTCTATAATATCATGTAATCTGCATACCTCATTCAGGTTTCTCCAGTTGACTCCAGTTGTCCTTTGTAATATTTTTCTTTGATCCACAGTTCAATCCAGGTTCATGAGTTACATTTGGTTATTATACCTCTTTAATCTCTTAATCTAAAATAGTACCCCTATTTTCCCTCCTTTTTTTTTTTTTGATTTTTATTATGTTGGCTTTTAGATATTCTAGCTTTGTATGATTATTTCCTCATGAATAAATTCAAATTAAATATTTGACAAAACTACTTAATAAGTGATGTTATTTCTTTTCTTTTGAGACAGAGTCTTGCTCTGTTGCCCAGGCTGGAGTACGGTTCTGAGATTATAGCTCTCTGCAGCCTGACCTCCTGGGCACAAGTGATCCTCCCACCTTAGCCTCCCAAGTGGTTGCGACTGCAGGTGCATGCCACCACACCTGGCTAATTTTTGTATATTTTGTAGAGATCGGGTTTCACTATCTTGCCTAGCTGGTCTTGAACTCTTGGGCTCAAGAGATCCTCCTGCCTTGGCCTCCCAAAGTGCTGGGATTATAGGCATGAGCCACCGTACCTCAGCCAGTGATTTTTTTTTTTAATAGTAATATCATAACAAGAGGTTCCTAATGTTGAATTGTTTTGTTGTTATGCTATGTTTGATCATTTCATTTTACCAGGTCCTCCCATTGTGGTGGTGGTGGTGGTGCTGCTGCTGCTGCTTCTGCTTCTTTCCTTCTCCTCCTCCTGTTCTTCTTCTTCCTCTTCCTCTACTTCTCCTTCTCTCTCTCCCTCACCTTCTCTCTCTCACTCTCCCTCTTCCTCTCCTTCTCCTTCGCCTTCTCTCTCACCTTCTCCCTCACCGTCTCCCTCACCTTCTCCTTCGCCTTCTCCTCCCTCTCCATCTCCCCCCTCTCCTTCTCCCCCCTTGCCTTCTCCCTCACCTTCTCCTTCTTCGCCTTCTCCTCCCTCTTCTTCTCCTCCCTCTCCTTCTCCTCCCTTGCCCTCTCCTCCCTCTCCCTCTCCTCCCTCGCCTTCTCCCTCACCTTCTCCTTCTCCTTCTCCTTCGCCTTCTCCTCCCTCTCCTTCTCCCCCCTCTCCTTCTCCTCCCTCTCCCTCTCCTTCTCCCTCGCCTTCTCCCTCACCTTCTCCTTCTCCTTCTCCTTCACCTTCTCCTCCCTCTCCTTCTCCTCCCTCTCCCTCTCCTTCTCCCCCCACAGAGGCCTTTTATTTTGTTAACACCTATTATGCCATGAATTCATAGGGAATAGGTTTCAGCAGCTCAGGCTCCTTCCCCTTGTTTCTCACACAGTGTGCTTCTCTGGGTGGAGCAGGCTGGCACTTCAGTTGAACCCAGATACCTTTCTCTTTGTCTTCTTTCTTTTTCTGGTTATTTTCCTTCACACATTTCAGGAAGCTATCTCAGCTCTTAGAGTGCTTAATGTGCTCAATACACACATTAATTCTCTTGGCAAGAATCTTGTCCTTAATTTGTTTGTGACAACAGTCCAAACAGCATGCTGGGTAATACTGTAAACTCTTCCACTTTTGCTATGGTGACACTTGGGGGGCATTCATTTTTAAACAGTACCCATTCCCTTCATGTCTACAATATCACCTTTCTTATAAATTCGCATATATGTGGCCAAAGGAACAACTCCATGTTTTCTAAAAGGCCTAGAGAACATATATCGGGTGCCTTTCCTCTTTCCCTTTGTGTTTGTCATTTTGGTGAATTACTGGAAGATGGTGGTTCCAGCCTTTTATTAAATAATTTTTGGGGTGAGTTTTTGAATTCATGTGAATATTTTGTCCCCCAACCACCTCTCATCTAATGTCTTTGCATTGATAGTGAAAATTGCTTGAGCCTGATTACTTTGGTTGCATTTATCTTTTTTGCTGTCTGTTGAGTAAGCTGCTGATTTGCTGCTCCTTTTTGAATCTGTTTTTATGTATTATCTTTTTTCTTATGTATTTGAGGTCTTTATTTTTAGCATACTTAATTTAAATAATTGTCATATTGTTGTATTATTTCAAGTTTGTGAGTGTTTATTTCTATTCCTGACTCTTTCTGATGATGTATTGTTTTCTCACATGTTTAAGTTTTGGCTTCAGATTTCATGTTTGGTGCTTTTATTGTTGAATTTCAGTGGCCAGGTAGAATAGTGTTATATTTGTTTCCACCACACAGGGTATCACTCATCTGAGACTAATTTTCTTTTCTTTCTTTCTTTCTTTCTTTTTTTTTTTTTTTTTTAGAGACAGAGTCTTGCTCTGTCTCCCAGGCTGGAGTGCAGTGGCGTGATCTTGACTCACTGCAACTTCCTCTTCCTGGGTTCAAGCAGTTCTCCTGCCTTAGCCTCCCAAGTAGCTGGGATTTCAGGCACATGCCACCATGCCTGACTAATTTTTTGTATCTTTAGTAGAGACAGGGTTTCACCATGTTGACCAGGCTGGCCTCGAACTCCAGACCTCATGATCCAACCGCCTTGGCCTCCCAAAGTGCTAGGATTACAGGCGTGAGCCGCCATGCCCAGCCAGGACTAATTTTTATATTAATTTTTTGGCATGAAGATTGTCAAATTATGAAGATAATGGGAAGAACAAAATGAGATTGATTGCGCGCGCACACACACACACACACACACACACACACACACCCTATTGAATAGGAATAGGCTCATAGTTTGTAATTTCTAGAGACATTTTCCTTTACTTTGAACAACAGAGATACCAACATAGGGTTTATGTTCTATTTAGTAGGCTGATTTCTCCCCTACAGCCGTTCACTGAGAATGTAATCTTTGAGTATCCTGACTTTAGATGGATTTCTTTCCTTCAAATCTCCAACTCACACAGGATCTGTTTCCTTTCTATGATTGTTAAAACCCAGTCTTCTAGATTATTGAGATTCCTACTTTCACTCTCCAAGATTGGCTCCTGTGGATGCAGTCTGATTTTCATTTATTAATTAATTATTATTTATTTGTTTATTTTTTTGAGCCAGAGTTTTGCTCTTGTTACCCAGGCTGGAATGCAGTGGCATGATATCAGCTCACTGCAACCTCTGCCTCTTGGGTTCAAGTGATTCTTCTGCCTCAGCCTCCCTAGTAGCTGGGATTACAGGCATGCACCACCAAACCTAGCTAATTTTGTACTACTTTTAGTAGAGACAGGGCTTCACCATGTTGGCCAGGCTGGTCTTGAACGTCTGACCTTAGGTGATACACCTGCCACAGCCTTCCAGTCCTCAGCTGAGATTACAGGTTTGAGCCACCATGCCCAGCTATATTTTTAGATTACATTTTTTTTTTTTTTTTTTAAAGAGACAGAATCTTGTTCTGTTGCCCAGGCTGGAGTGCAGTGGTGTGAGTGTAGCAAACTATAGCCATGAACTCCTGACTCAAGTGATTCTCCTGCCTCAGCCTCCTGAGTAGCTGCGACTTAATGCACGTGCTGCTGCACCCTGCTTACTTTTTCTTTGTTTTTCATCCCTTGTAGTTTTTTTGTGAGCCAAGCTCTTCATTTGAAGGATATTTGTTATATTTAATCTAGGTCTTTAGATGTTTCTAGGGAGGCTTTGCAGATTATTTAGTTGGCTTATTGTTGGTTTGTCTTGAAACAATATGACATTCTATTCTCTGTTGAGGAAATTCCCTCAATTTCTTTGAGAAATAAAGACTGCTCTAGAGCAGTCTTACAGTCAGGCTTTCCCTAGGAAAACGGTTCATTTATAATGATGAGATTAATGTGCCTGAATCCAGGGGATGAGGCCACAGGGAAGCGGTATAAAATACTCCAATGGGAAACGGTCAGGGCAGGAGAAAGCAAAATGGGAATTAAGCCTCTTATGAAGTCATGAATTGTCTTTTATGTTTCATTTTCCAGGCCCTAGGAAAGCACACTTATTATTCTCTGGGAAGATTTGTGGGAATGGTTTATGAAGAGAAGACAATTCTAGTGCAAGAATGTATCCAGCTGGGATTTTGATTGATATCACATTGTGTCTGTAGATCATTTTGGAGTGTATAGCTGTCTCAATATTTTTAAGTCTTCCTATCCATGAACATGTGATTTTCTTCCATATTTAGGTCATTTGGATTTCTTTCAGGAATGTTTTGTGTTTTGTACTAAGTGTAATTAGTTTTTAAATTTCAATTTTTTAAATTAGTTGCAAGTCTATAGAAATACATTTGATTTTGATATAATGATTTTGTGTCCTGCAACCTTGCTGAACTCTTTTGTTAGTTCTAATAGCTTTTAGTAGATTTTTTAGGATCCTTTTTGTTTTTTTTTTACTCTCACTCTGTCACCCAGGCTGGAGTGTCGTGGCATGATCTTGGCTCACTGCAACATCCACCTCCCAGGTTCAAGTGATTCTCCTGCCTCAGTCTCCCAAGTAGCTGGGGTTACAGGCATGCACCACCATGCCTGGCTAATTTTTTTGGGGTTTTTAGTAGAGAAGGGGTTTTGCCATGTTGACCAGGCTGGTCTCAAACTTCTGACCTCAAGTGATTAACCTATCTCGGCCTCCCAAAGTGCTGGGATCACAGGCATGAGCCATTGCGCCTGGCCCTTAGGATTTTTTATGTAAGATCATGTCATGTATGAATAGAGATAGTTTTACTTCTTTCCATCTGGGTGCTTTTTATTTTATATTCTTGCCTAATTTCTCTGGCTTTAACTTCCAGAACAATTTTGAAGAGGTGAGAAGAACCATCTTTTTCTTGTTCTTCATCTTAGGGGGAAAGCATTCAGTATTTCCCCCTTAAATTCAATATTTTCATAGACTTCCATTATCAGGTGGAATAAGTTAATTGCTATTCCTAGGTTGCTGAGGGATTTTTATCATTAACAGATGTTGGATTTTTTCAAATGATTTTTCTGTGTTTACTGAGAGGATCATGTGGTTTTTGTCCTTTATTCTATTGATATGGTGTATTGTTACATCAGTTGATTTTTTTGGATGTTAAACCAACCTTGCATTCCTGGGATTAATCCTTCTTGGTCATGCTGTGCAATCCTGGATTGCTGGATTTAGTTTGTTAGTATTTTATTGATATTTTTTGTGTTCATATTTACAACTAGTGCTTGACTTATGACCACAATTGGTTCCGACAGACCGGTCGTAACATGATTTGGTTGTAAGTTGAGTAGGCTATATGCACGCGGAGATGGTAGTGCTGCCGGAAGCTGGTCCGCACTGTCGTACGCCCAGCTGGGCAACGTTTGTGCTGCCAGACACGGAGCAGTCGTGGCTAGCGATTGTAGTCGTAAAGTTGAATGGTCGTAAGTTGCATAGGTCATAAGTCGATCAATACCTGTATAAGTTATATTAGTTTGTAGTTTTCTTATGATGTCTTTGCTTGGTTTTGGTGTTAGTGTGATCCTGGCCTCATGAATTGGAAAGCTTTCTCTCATCTACTTTTTTGGAAGACTTGGTATTGCCTTTTCTTTAAATGTTTGGTAGAAATCACCAGTGAAGCCATCTGCATCTGGGCTTCTCTTTGGTTAGTTTGTGATTATTAAATCTACCTTTTTACTTATTATAGGTTTATTCAGGTATTCTGTTTCTTTAGTCAGCATCTATAATTTGTGTTTTTCTAGGAATGTGTCCATTTCATCAAAGTTATCTAGCTTATTGTAGTATTTTCTTATCTTTTTTATTTCCATAAGGTCAGTAGTAATGACCTTTCATTCCTGAATTTAGACATTTGAGCCTTCCCTTTTTTTTGGTCACTGTCCTAGTCTGTTCAGGCTTGTTATAGAATATCACAGTCTGTGTGGTTTATAAGTAACAGGAATTTGTTTCTCACAGTTATGGAGGCTGGGAAGTCAAGATCAAGGCACTGTTAGATGTTGTTCCTGGTGAGGGCTCCCCTTTTAGTTCTTTGGTGGAGCCTTCTTGCCATGTCCTAACACGGTGTAAGGGGAAAGGGAAAGATCTCATTTATGAGGTCTCCATCACTAGTATTCTAAAATAGCATTCTAGAAGTATAAGGTAATGCAGTTAGGCAAGAGCTATTAATTGGTGGATGGAAAAGACAAAAATAAGAAGTTTGTATTGAGTTTCTAGTTATACAATGAATGGAATAACTCTTTAGAAACAAAAAAAAAATCTCTGGTGGTTGGTTAAAAAGTAAATATAAATAAATCTATAAACTTCATTTATTTCTATAAGGTAGAAAATGCAACAAGAAATGTAACCTTGTAGAGGCAATGCAAATGATAAAACACTGTGTGATGTGAATTTAAAATGAAATTTTTAGGACTTATATGAGGACTTCATGTTTTTGTATAGGGAAACCAATTTTTAAAAATGCTATTTAGTTCTAAATTAATCTTACATTTTCTATTAAATCCTAATAAATATAATAGTTTAATTGGAGGAGATTGACAAGGAGTAAATATGCAAGAACAGCCTAGACAATTCTGAGGAAAATTGACAAGGGATATTAAAATACATTAACATATTAAAATACATTTTAATAAATTATAAGTCAGCAAGAAGAGATAGTTCTGTGGAATAAATTTGTTAGATTTTCGGCAGTGGGTTTATGTGGGAGGATTTTTGACTTGTTAAAGAAGGTCTTATGAATATTATGTGAATTTAGAAGATAAGCAGTAATTCTAGGATTGCTTGCCTTTAATTTGCTGTGATTTTTAGGTATCTCAGAGAAGATAAGAAGTATAAGGAATGAGAAATGTTTAATGGCTTTAGTGACTAGGAGTTTCTAAATGGGCACGTGGGTCCCCTTTCCTTAGTTTGGTGAATAGTGGCAGCAAAGAATTTGGGAATTTAAGATTGTTGTGCTTGTACTCCTCCAAATGAATGTTAGATAACATAATGTTTTAAGTATAAAAACTAGTATGCCTTTCCACAAAAATAGTAAATTATATTGTTATATTTATATCAAACTGCTAAAATTAGTTCTGATATTTTTTAAAAAATGAGATCTCATCAGGTTAAATGAAAAGAGTTGAGAATTTTCATTTCCAAAGAGGAAAATGATTCTGTACATCCACAGAATTCATTCAACCTTTGACTGTGTTTTCTGTCTATGCTCCTAAATTGAACCTGTCTATACATATTTTGTTGCTTTGTGTGTGTACAGTCATGTTGGATTTAAATGAGAAATATTTGATTTTACCACGTTGGAACAAGAACCTAAAATCAGGGAAGTATTCACTGTGACTCCCATCTTACCCAGGCAGCCTGCTGTTTAAAGTATGATCCCTGGTGCGCACTGTAGTCTCAGCCTCAGGATTCTGTAATGAGATTGAGTGGGGTTTCCTGTGAGCATTCTTGGGTGATTGACAGTAAGGTGAGGGCAATCATCACTTTTTATGCCTACCCGTGGTAGTATGTCCCTGCTGTCTGGGGAGGGACATAGGACAAATAGGACTTTGTGATGTCTAAGCAATTAGTGTATGTTGGTTCCAGCTGAATAAACTGGAGGGTAATGATCAGGTAAATGGAAATGGAACACATTAATGCAGACTAAGGTATAAAAGACCTCAGGGGAAAACTTTTCAACCTTTTATGGGACTATTGGAATATCTTTATTTCATATTTTTTTATATTTACATATGTCTCTGTGTATACATATACATTTATATTTTTGTTAGTGTAGGGTATCTTCATTTTACCTTAGATGTGTAAAGAGATGAAAGCAACTTAAATGTGAAAACCTTAAACATTTTTTTCTTCTTTACATGATTTCAGAATATTTTCAAACTTTTTCTATTTGGAAAGGAGTTAAGATTCTTAATTAAACATTTTTTAAAATTTTCACAAAAATTGTTAATGGACTTGTTTAGAGTTGATGCTGTCACTGATCCTCAAATAGGACAAATGACTAAAGTCAGGTTTGTAAAACTCTTTTGGAGTATTAACTGAAAAATATCAGATGACCTTCTAGTGTGTGTGTGTGTGTGTGTGTGTGTGTGTGTGTGTGTGTGTGCGTGTGCGTGTGCGCGTGCGCGCGCGCGCGTGTGTAGTTGCAAATGTTATATTTAAGTAACATTTTCTTAAATTGCCTTTTCCAGTGAAGGATGTTTTAAGATGATGGCTGTCATGGTCCATGTTTCACAGTTGGTCTTAATTAGATCAGAAACATTTCCAGACGTTGAGGCTGCAATAGGAAATCTATAGGATTCTTAATTTATTCTTACAAAAGATATTTACAGTTGCCATTCTTCAATATTAACTTTCCTTATCAACAACAAAAAGTCTTGTGGCAAAGCCTCTGAGGAGTGACTGCAATACTTCATTTAATGGGAAGAGAGGAGTTGTTTTCCTTAGTATATGGTTTTGAATCTGGGAGTCTGGTAATTAGGTAATCAAAGGGTTTTTAAAGTGGCATAATGGCTTTAAAACTTGCTATTGCTCACTTTTCTCATACAACTTAGCCTTCAGAAATCTTTTTAGATTAAGAATACAATGTATCTACCTATGCAAATTTGAAACAATAGACTTTTCATTTAAGAACTAACCAGGAAAAGAAAGTATTTAAGATGCTTTAGACATTTCTTGTTCATTTTTGCTTTTATTGTCTTTGGAAAAACTTACTTTGCAGAAACAGTATACTGTATCAATTTTAAATGTTTTGATTATCTTTGGCTTGGCTAAATTACTTTCTCTGCATTTTTGGGTAAAATGGAATAGGAACGGATTCCTGATAGGAATCTGTTCACATTAATATTATATTTAATTGGAGATCCTGCAGAATAGTAGCAGGAGGCTGAAGAGAATTATTTAGTATTAGCAATGGCTCGTCTGGGAGTTGTGGACTAATCAAGGCGCTGTAGTGTTAGCGGTGGGGATGATGGGAATTATGACGATTATGACATGTAAGCATGTCTGTGTACGACCTGGACAGGCAATGAGTTAATCAAGAAGTATGTTAAATGGCTCCCATGCTGATTCATTATTATCTACCATAGTGCCTGTCAGGTTGTGTATTTAAAGAATCCAATCATTGCCAAATTCGGTATGTATATGAGCTGAATTCAGCCATTGTTATTTGCTTTTCCATAAAATAACCTCAGATTACCTTATACGTATAAAAATAGAAGATTTTGTCAGCTGTACTGACCATGTGATTTGTGTTTTAAAGTACAGTATCATTTTTTTTTTTTAACAGAGTCGTTTAAAGATTTATTTGCTTTGCCATTCTGTGCATAATGGGTTTGGGTTTGAAAGTAATATTTGTGTGTCTTTACTTTTCAAGATGAAAGAATAATTCTGGTATTTCAGAGACAAATTAATATTTAACGCTTGAACTATGGACAAATCAAAGCATGAATCTTTTCCACCATCAAAATCCTCCTAAATCGGGGGTGGGGGTGGAAATCTCCTTTGCTGCTGCGGGGGGTCTCTTTGTGCCAGGTAGACCCATTCTGTGCCCAGCATGGTTGGAGTTATCTGTCAGGAAACTATCTATTAGAAATGCTAGAAATGTACGTATTTTGGGGGAATGGAACTAATAAATTGAATTCCTTTCAGAAAATAAATTGAAATGCAGCATAAATCCGTGAGCAAACTAGATTATATCTCTAGGCAAATTTAAAGAGTTACTGCAGATGAACACCACTTTTTTTTATAATTATGTTCAGCACTGCCAAATTTAATAAAAGTTTCTACCAAACTGTGACCTTCATGTATTAACTTAATTAAAGCAGTATTATGGGTAATACTCAGTGTTAACCTGTGGGTGGCTGTTATTGAAATCCATTATCTATGGAGTCAGTATTAGTGGTCAGCAGCGTCAGAAATAAAACTTGCAACCAAGACCCTCCCATGGGTGCTGTGAGCTCAGCAGGTTAAATCGTCAAAAACCAGTAAAGCTGCTTAAAAGTCTGATAGTTTAAGCCACCTGGAGTTAAAGGTAAACCAGTCATTCCAGTCATGATGGACTATGACTTTATTTAGCAGTCAGGCAAAAATTATATTTGGACAGGATTTATATCATATCTTCATGTATGACTTATTCATTTGCGTGTTTATGTACCTTGTTATTTAAATTCAATAAAAGCATTGCAGCTTTTTTTAATCTATGGGAAGTGACTTGTGAATATTTTCTTTTATAAAACGTTAAGGAGATGTCTCAAGCCTTTCTGAATTTTTGGTTAGGAATAATAACTTACACTAAAGTTACTTTTTACTTATACTAAAATTTTAAATTAAGAACAAAAAAATGAACTATTGTGAGGATTAATACATCTTTTTGGTTTTATTTTGTAATTTCTGGTGAATTTAAACAACATAGGTTTAAAGGGAACTTATGTATTTCAATGTGATTAGTACCTGCTGGTGTGAAAAAATACCTAATCGTGGATTTATTTTTCTCTAAGCAGCTATTTGGGAAGGACTGGAATTCCTGTCTTACTGAAAAAGCATACATTCAATAAAAGATTTGACTGTACGGTTTAACTTATTTCGATGTTCTAGTGTTGCTAAGGCAATAACTTAACTCATTTTTACAGCCTCACTCATTCAGACCCCTGAGTGGAGGGAGAGGACAGGATTATTCCAAATAATGCTTCTCACTCATTAAGTATCTATGGTGTACTAGAAAAGCACATAACTACATATGGATTAAATTATTGTTACTGTTTTAAATGGAGAAAATTGGGGCTTCAAGTATAAAGCCAATCTTCGGGTTGCCAAAGATCACTGGGCTAGTAAGTAGTGGAGCTAAGACTCGAATTATGTGTGACTCCTAAGTTGTACTCTTTCCACTGTGCATGTTGCTTCCCATACTAAGTATAAGGAAAAGTCCCCTCCCCCTACAAAATGAAGTGAAGTTTATTACTTTGATGGCAGAGTTTTTATTAGTGCCTGTTATGGGCCGGTCGCTAGGATAGATACTGGAACTAGAAGAGTGACTGGGAGTGATGGGATTGCTGTTCTAGAGATAGATATAGAGAAATAAAACTTAAGTAATTACAAACTGTGGTAAGTGTTATGAGGGAAACAAATTGTTGAGAGAGATTCATTACCCTTACCCTTCACTGATAAGGTAGTAAGAGAAAGTCTCTCTGAGCCGTAAAATGTAAGCTGAGACTGATGGATGAGAAGGAGTCAACCAGCTAGGCAGACAAGACAGCATGTGCAAAGGCCCTGAGCCACTCCAGTCTGCTTCTGTCCTCAGTACTCTACTAAGAGTTCTTGCTAGTGTGGCCACCAGTTTTCTCATGTTATATCCAGTGGACATTTTTCAGTCCTCTTCTATTTGACTTCCCAGAAGCATTTAACACTATTACCCTTTTTCAGCCACTCTCATCCTCTGGCTTTGGTAACATTTTAATCTCCTAGTTTTTTTTTTTTTTTTTTTCCTGCTACTGTGGCTCTCCTCTGTGTCCCCTCTACAGGAATCACTCAAGGTTTCATTGGTGGGCTTTTCTTAAATTTTTTATTTTTTTGTGCTCTCCACCCTTGCCCTGAAAGATCACATTCTCTTCCACTTCTATTTCTGTGGTTTTAATCAACTCTAGCTTCAACTCTGTTTTCCCTCTCTGTGACATCTCTAGTTGGATATATTACAACTACCTCAAACCCAACATTACCCAAACTGAACTTTGATCCTTCAGGCTTCTTGTGTCTGAATCCTACTGCAGAAGCACAAGATATAGGACTTTATCTTCACTGTCACTGTTTCATTTCTCATTTCCAATTTATGAACAAGTCCTTTTCATAAATAATTTTGGAATCTAGTCAGCTCTCTTCATTAGTACTTCCTTAGCAAGGTCTTTTAAAATCCTTTTCTAGTGAATCTTTTAATCTTTTAGGCTGATAAAATTAATCTCATCTTGGGCAGTTTATCTGATGTGAACCATTCCAGAAGTTTTGTTCGTTTTCTTAGCTAATGCTTTCTTACTCTGTTTTGGAATTTTGGTTCATAGGTTGTTTTTTTCTGGTGAAAGTTAAACGTGTTTGTTACTCTTCATTCTTCATCTCCCTCGCCCTTGCTTCCTTGGCCTTCCTATTCCTCGTTTCTCTCTCACCCCGGTCATTCCCCACTCCCACCCTCTCCCTGACCAGCAGTTTTGTGGTCCTCTCCCCTCCATCTGGCATTTTGGATTCCTAATCTACATCCAGGTCTTTTTCTTTTTTTTGTTTTTGAGACAGAGTCTCACTCTGTTGACCAGGCTAGAGTGCAGTGGCACGATCTCGGCTCACTGCAACCTCCGCCTCCCGGGTTCAAACGATTCTGCCGTCTCAGCATCGCAAGTAGCTGGGACTACAGGCGCGTGCTAACACTCTGGCTAATTTTTTGTAGAGACGGGGTTTCACCATGTTAGCCAGGATGGTCTTGATTTCCTGACTTCATGATCTGCCTGCCTTGACCTCCCAAAGTACTAGGATTATAGGCATGAGCCACCACGCCCGACCTCTACATCCAGGTCTTATGGTGATAGTTTGGACACGTGGCAGATTAGTCTTAGCAGCTTGTTGAGATTTTGACTCTGGAGCTGTGTTTGCGCCTCCCTAGGTCCACAGTCTCTAGGAGCTGTAGTGAGCTATAGTTGCAGAAAATGCTGGGTGGCCTCCTCTTTAGGCCAAGGGCGGCTTTTCTTTGGCCTGGTTTTCACCAGTGGCCCTGGCTGCCTTCTCAGTCTCCTCAGAACATTCTCATGAGCTGTACTTTGTATTTGGCGCTTCCTGCTTCTGGAGGAACCAGCCAGTGGTTAGCATTGTTAGCATTGTTAAGCGTTTTTCTCCTGTTTTGAGTTTGTGAAATGTTTGCCATTTATTTCTGCTTACCTGTTTTCTTAGTTTTCTTTTCTGGGTTTTATTGTCATTGCTGTACATTTGAAGTAGAGCTTTTGAAATATGAACTTACTATGCCATCCTTTTTTTTGTGCTAAATTTATTGAAGTCCGCAAAAAACAGAGAAAAATGTCAGATCTCAAAATTGTGTTTTTGCTCAATTTCAAGCATCAGTTTATCCAAATTACTCATGTGATACCTGACTTGCCCCCTCAGCAAGTCGAGGCATTGTTTTGCTGGCTCTGGATCTCTTGCTTTAGCCAGTCACTGACCCAACTTGGGACTGCTTCCTCCGCTGCCCTGTTCCTGTGGCTGCGGTGGCATCTGTCAAGTTGGAGTAGCTAAGTCTAGTAGGCATCTTTTAGAAAGATAGAAGGCTGTCTGGACATGGCAATGGTGGATTTATATCTGAGTTATTCATCTGAATTGGAACCTGTACAAAGGAAAAGAGTTTCTAGCTAAGATAAATAGATTTAAATTCATTGTTGCTATCTTCAGCATTCATTTATTTAATTAAATGCACTGAAAAGCACTCTCGAGGTGGGGTACAGGGTATGATGTATCCAATGAGAGTTTGTAGAAAGTGTTGAGGTACAACTGCTTATAAATAGTATTCGAAAATGTCTTATTTTGTAAACAACTGAGTGTTTAGTTGAGTCCAAGTCTTTCTGTAAATCAGTCATATATTAGTTTAGTTTCCAGGTCTATAGTATATTCCTCAAATTGATATTAGGTATTTTTCTAAAGGGGACTTTATAATTAAATATAGCAAATTGTCTTCCATGAACTATTCTAACTGAATATCATAGAGCCCTAGGCTGTACTGATGAAACTCACCTAGATGCTCTGCATGTCATAGGGAAGTTTGGTTTCAAAACTACGCAATCTATTTGTGAAGGTTTTATGTAATTTTTCTTTTCAATAAGAAGTGTTTCCATGTATCAATTTTTTACATTTAAAAAAGTAATTTATTTTCAATTGTCGTAAAATACACATAACATAAAAGTTTACCGTTTTAATCATTTGTTAGCAAAAGATAATGAGATCAGTGGAGGAAAAAAATGGAGTTTTATTTTCTATAGAAAAATACCACCTGCAGACTGGGGAGGCAGTTTCCACTAGTAAAAATGTTTCTCCAAAGAGTGAAAAAAGAAGGGGTTCGGCTTAAGTAGGGAAAGTTCTTGCCCTCATTCTCGTAAGGTCTGTGCAAATGAAGGATTCGAGCTTGTTCAGTTCAGATTGGTCGAGATAGTTGAGCCCAAATTTGGTGCCAGAAGTGTCTCTGTCAGATGTTCCTTTCAAAAGGCTGATGCAGGGGTTTCTGCTGGAATTCTTCTTGGCTCCAGCCACAGGAACTCTTCTGGCTCAGGAACAGATATTTGTCAAGAGCTGTGTTTTCCAAGAACGAAGGGTGGTGGCCACTCCACTCTTCTGTCACTCTGCTATGGCCGCTTGCACCCATTATCTAAATTTGGGTGTCTCTGTTGGCCACAGGGAATGCATTTCATCTGGAGAGCTTGCAGTTTTATTTACGATTTCATTTCACATTCTTAAGCAAGTGTGTTCACATTGTTTTTGCAGAATGAAAAGTTCTGGAAACAGGTGGTGGCGATGGTTCCGAATCACCAATTTTAACATAGTGTGCTGGCCAGGTGTGGTGGCTCAGGCCTGTAATCCCAGCACTTTGGGAGACAGAGGTGGGAGCTCACCTGAAGGTGAGGAGTTCACCTGAACCTGAGGTCGGGAGTTCGAGACCAGCTTGACCAACATGGAGAAACCCCATCTCTACTGAAAATACAAAATTAGCCAGGCATGGTGGCCCGTGCCTGTAATCCCAGCTACTCGGGAGGCTGAGGCAGGAGAATTGCTTGAACCCGGGAGGTGGAGTTTGTGGTGAGCTTAGGTAGCGGCTTACATAGCTGGACCTTGTCTTTGCAAACAAACAAAAATATAGAAGGGTGTGATGGCACATACCTGCAGTCCTAGCTACTCTGGAGGCTGAGTGGGAGCATTGCGCGAGCCCAGGAGTTTAAGGCTGCAGTGAGTTATGATCACAACACGGCATTCTAACCTGGGTGAGAGTGAGACTCTTGTCTCTTAAAAAGAAATAAAAAATTTTGGTTTCCGTTGTACATTGCTAGTAGTAGAAGTATGATTAATGTTTGAGTGTTGACCTTGTATCTTGTGATCTTGCTAAACGCATTAGTTCTAGGAGTATTTTTGTAGGTTCCTTGGGGTCGTCTATGTAGATAATCATGTTATCTGTGAACAGAGACAGTTCGATTTTTTTCTGTACAATCTGTTATGTCTTTTATTTTATTTTTTCTGTTGCTCTAGTTAAGAATTCCGGTATGAAGTGGAAGGAGAGTAGCAATAGTGCACATTCTTGTCTTATTGCCAATCTTAGTGGAAAAGCATTCAGTCATTCAGAATTAAGTATGGTATTAGCTATGGGGTTTTTGTGGTTGCTTTTTATATCTGGTTGAGGAAGATCCTGTTTACTCCTGATTTGCCAATGAATGTTGAATTTTGTCTTATGCTTTTTCTGAGTCAATTGATATGGTCATATGGATTTTTTTCCTTTTGATTAAAATACATTATTTTACACTGAGTTTTTTTTTTTTTTTTTTTTTAAAGTATGAAACTAGTCCTGCATTTTGGTTGTGGTGTATTATTCTTTTTTATATATTGTTGGATTGGACTTAATTTTTTGTTAAGGATTGCATCATTATTATGAGGGACATGGTCTGCAGTTTTCTTTTTGTGTACTGTCTTTGGTATTAGCATAATGCTGTCCTTATACAGTGAATTGGGAAATGTTTCTTCTTTGAATGAGAGTATATAAAATTGTTTATAATTCTCCAGTGAAACCAGCTGGGCCTGACGATTTCTTCTTCAGAAAGTTTTAAATGATGTATTCAAGTTCTTTAATAGTTATTGGAGTATTCAGGTTATCTATCTTACTTTGAGTGTGTTTTGTTAGCTTTGTGTTTTGTCATTTTGAGGGATTGGTTCATTTCGTCTAAATTGTCCAATTTATGTGCAGAGAGAGATTCTCAGAAATTTTTTATTATCCTTTTAATATCTGCATAGTTTGTAATGATAACCTCTTTCCTTTCTAATTTTGAATGTCTTTTTTCTTCTTTTCTTAGTCTTGTTAGAGATTTATCAGTTTTATTGATGCTTTTGAATAACTAGCTTTGGTTGGATTGATTTTTTCTTCGTCTGTTAGTTTTAAAAATTTTAAAAATTAGTGATATCTCCTCTGTTATTTTCTTCCTTCTACTTTAGGTTTATTTTGCTTTTCTTTATTGGGTTGTAAAGTAGGAGTTTAGATTATTGATTTGAGATATATCTTCTTATATAATATTTAATATTATAATTTTCTCTCTAAGCATTCTTTTTTTTTTTTTTTTTTTTTTAAGAGACAGGGTTTCTCCATGTTGGTCATGATGGTCTTGAACTCCTGACCTCAGGTGATCTGCCTGCCTCAGCCTCCCAAAGTGCTGGGATTACAGATGTGAGCCACTGTGCCCTGCCAGGAACTTCTTTAAGTAGTTTTAGAGTTGATCTGCTAGCAACTAATTCTCTTAGTTTTCCTTTATTTGAAAATGTCTTGGCTGGGCAAAGTGGCTCACACCTGTAAACTCCCAGCACTTAGGGAGGCTGAGGCAGGTGGATCACGGTGGATCACGAGGTCAGGAGTTCAAGATCAGCCTGGCCAAGATGGTGAAACCCCATCTCTACTAAAACTACAGAAAAATTAGCCAGGCGTGGTGGCAGGCACCTGTAATCCCAGCTACTCAGGAGGCAGAGGCAGGAGAATCACTTGAACCTGGGTGGCAGAGGTTGCAGTGAGCTGAGATTGCACCACCTGAACTCCAGCTTGGGTGACAGAGTAAGACTCCATCTCAATAAAAAAAAAAAAAAGAGTCTTTATTTCACTATGTGAAATCACTCTGTGGTTCAGCTGGTGGCCTAGTGTAGCGTATCAGGCACCGTATATATGACAGTGCTGCTGGAGGTGTGTCATTTTTTGACTTAGTAGGTAATTTGATCTCCCCTGATACATTGTTTTCTCACATTTTGGACTCTGATTCTTCACCTTACATGAGGCTTCAATTCCAAGGAAGGTAGGAATTGAGATACAGGTACCCTTATTTGTTTCAACCCTGTTACTCTTGCTATGTTTACCTGAGTGTGGTTCTCTTATACTCTCTAAACTAAGTCCCCAAAGAGGAACTTCTGTTCCTGGTAGCTGGGCCTACTTAAGGAGTTGCAGGTAAATTTCAGTGAATGGCACAATCACTTTGCATCTTTATTGAGTTAAAATATCTTTGGCCAGGTGTGGTTGCTCACGCTTGTACTCCCAACACTTCATTGAGGCTGAGGCAGATGGATCATCTGAGGTCAGGAGTTTGATACCAGCCTGACCAACATGGTGAAACCCTGTCTCTGCTAAAAATACAAAAAATTAGCTAGGTGTAGTGGTGCATGCCTGTAGTCCCTGCTACTTGGGAGGCTGAGGAATGAGAATTGCTTGAATCTAGGAGGCGGAGATTGCAGTGAGCTGAGATAGTACCAGTGCACTCCAACCTGGGAGACAGTGGGACACTCCGTATCCAAAAAAAGAAAAAAACAAAACTTTAACTATTAATTGTTAGTTTTGGATGAATAGGAAGAAATCAAAATAGTTTCTTGAGCTCCTTCAAAGTACTCATTCTGTCCTCAGGTATAGAAGAATTTTCATTTTTGGAAAATGGGGAGAAAAAATATTTATTTTTGAAGAGAAAATAAAATATTTCTAGACTTTTTTTTTCTTTTTGTTATTGCTGTTTGTTTGTTTTTAATTCAGGGTCTTGGTCTGTCACACAGCTTAAAGTATAGTGGCACGTCCATATCTCGCTGCAGCCTCCAAGTCACAGGCTCATGTGATCACTGTGTCTCAGCCTCCCAAGTAGCTGGGATTACAGGTGCCAGCCACTATGACTGGCTAATTAAAAAAGGTTTTTTTTTTTTTTTTGTAGAGATAAGGCCTTTCTGTGTTGCCCGAAACTCCTGGGCTTAAACGATCCTCTCACTTTGACCTCCAAAAGTGTTGGGTTTACAGGCATGAGCCACCATGCCTGGCCACAGATATTTCTGATGTCTTCAAGTTTCATTTCCCTGCTCAGTGAAAAATGACTGCTAGGGAAAACTTCTTGAACTCCTTAACTGCTTTTAATGGTTACCTTTAATGTCTGGGAGCTAACTGTACCAGGAATCTTCAGGAGCTTTTGAGTGGTTGATTTTGCTGCTATATATAATACTCATCTGAAAGTTTTGATAAGAGACTAACCAGCTATATACCATGAATCAAGAGTTGTCATGTCTTTTGGGATCTCAGCAAAAATATCAGATAATATGGGAAATGGAATCTGAGGCCAGAAAGCCAGCTTTTAGAGTTTCTAGGAATGCCGTGATATCTGAATAGATACTGTGAGAAAGGTACTCATCATGAAGATGAGTATGAGTATGAATATCTTCATGATGAGTACCTTTAATAGAGGAATTTAAATAGAGATGTCTGTAACAACTTAGGACTGGTATAATCACTTTCATATACATATATTTATATCAGATGCTCACTAGATTTGTTGATGCTTTTTGTGCAGTCTTACAAATAAGTTTATATGATTCATTTTAGAAAACTATGTTCTTGTTTACAATCTTTGATTTTTTTTTTTTTTTTTTAAGATAGAGTCTTGTTCTGTTGCCCAGGCTGGAGTACAGTGGCACAGTCTCCACTCACTGCAACCTCTGCCTCCTGGGTTCAAGCAATTCTTTTGCCTCAGCCTCCTGAGTAGCTGGGACTACAGGCACACGGCGCCATGCCCAGCTAATTTTTTTTTTTTTTAAGTAGAGACGGGTTTTCACTGTGTTGCCCAGGCTGGTTGTGAACTCCTGAGCTCAGTCAGTCTGCCCGCCTTGGCCTCCCAAAGTGCTGGGATTACAGGCATGAGCCACTGTGCCTGGCCTGATTTTAAATTAAAAATACATATACTATATATTTTCTGTGTTCAGAAATGAAAAAATTTAAAAGTCCTGACTTACAATTAAGGCTGTTGGGATGAGTCAGACTTCATGTTCCAGTCCCAAATTCCTAAGGAAGAAAAAAAGTTAAAAAGAAAAGACCAAGAAAAAAAAACAGGCTGGGCATGGTGGCTCATGCTTGTAATCTCAGCACTTTGAGAGGCTGAGGCGGGAAGATCACCTGAGGTCAGGAGTTTGAGACCAGACTGGCCAACATGGCAAAACCCCATCTCTACTAAAAGTACAAAAATTAGCCAGGCGTGGTAGCAGGAGCCTGTAATCCCAGCTACTCAGGAGGCTGAGGCAGGAGACTTGCTTGAACCTGGGAGGTGGAGGTTGCAGTGAGCCAAGATCGTGTCACTGCACTCCAACCTGGGCAACAAGAGGGAGACTCTGTCTCAAAAAGAAAAGGAAAAACAACAAACCAGAATTTTGATGGAAAATAGGAAAGAGTACTTGTGGAATCCTAGAAACCTGGAAACTGAGGATTTTTTTTTTTTTTAGACTGAGTCTCGCTCTGTTGCTAGGCAGGAGTGCAGTTGCACAATCTTGGGTCACTGCAACCTCCACCTTCCAGGTTCAAGTGATTCTCCTGCTTCAGCCTCCTGAATAGCTCAGATTACAGGTGTCTGCCACCACGCCCAGCTAATTTTTACATTTTTTTAGTAGAGACGAGGTTTCACCATGTTGGCCAGAATGATCTTTATCTCCTGACCTTGTGATCTGCCTGCCTCAGCTTCCCAAAGTGCTGGGATTATAGGCATGAGCCACCACACCCAGCTGGAAATTGAGGAATTTTTAAAGAGTTGACTGATGGGATCATGCAGCAGGAAACCCCATTCTGAAACAGATAGAAGAGGATGACTAGATGACTGGAAAGATGGGAGCAGCTCCAGAGGAGTGAGCTTTGAGCACAAGTGGACATCCAGCCAGGTGATTTCTCCACACTCAGTGTCCATGAGGGAGCAGATGATTCATAAACAGGTAGAGCCATATCTTGGAATTCTTCAGTAGTTAAAAAGAGTGAGGTGGATCTCTATATATCAACAGAGAACATCTCTAAGACACTAAACACCAAAAGAGAACTTGAATAAGGACATATGTGGTATAAGGATACCATTAATGTTAAAAGAATCTCACCCTAAAGTATTTTTATAGTTACATATATAAAAGCATAGAGCATAGGTTCTCAACAGTGGCACTATTCACATTATGGATTAGAGAACTCTGTCATGGGTGACTGTCCTGTACATTATAGGATTTTTAGCAGCGTCTCTGGCATCCTACCTACTAGATACTAGTAGTGTCCCCAACAGGCCCCAGTAGTGACAATCAGAACTATCTACAGACATTGCCAACTGTGTCGTAGGGGACAAAATTGCTCCAAGTTGGGATCCCTTGGCATAGATTGAAGTCTAAGAATACATACTCACCTGATAAGTGAGAGATACATTATAATGGGGACAGAGGTGTGGTCAGTGGAGTTGTTAGCTTTATTTTAAATAAGAATGTTTAAGTATTACATATATTTACGTATATTACATGTAATTAAAAAAACACACAAAAGATGGCTTTACTTTTTTTTTTTGAGACAGAGTCTCACTCTGTTGCCCAGACTGGAGTGCAGTGGTGGGATCTCAGCTCACTGCAACCTCTGCCTCCTGGGTTCAAGTGATTGTTGTGCCTCAGCCTCTCAAGCAGCTGGGACCATAGGTATGTGCCACCATACCTGGCTAATTTTTTGTATTTTAGCAGAGATGGGGTTTTGCCATGCTGGCCAGGCTGATCTCAAACTCCTGGCCACAAGTAGTCCACCCAACTCTACCTCCCAAAGTGCTGGGTTTACAGGTGGGAGCCACCGCACCTGGCCAGCTTTGCTTTTTTATAAGATATCTGTTGTATTAAATTTAAAAATGGTTAATGGTTAGAAGAAGAAATACAGATAACTTACAAACATGAACATATGCCCAAACTCACTAATAACCAGGAAAATGCAAGTTAAAAAAAATGATAAATTATTTTTCTCCATTACATTAATAAAATTAGAAAGATAAACCATGTTCAGTGATGGTGTAGTGTGGGGAAATTAATTCCTAACAGTAGTGTTAAGTTGACCTAAGATTTTAAATGTGTAGTTTGAAGTATTTGTACTTTTAAACATTTTTCTTATAGAAATATGTGTATGTAAACAGATTGGTGTGTTTAGGGAAGCTTATTGCAGTGCACAATACCTGCACATTGGAAACCGTGTCCAATATTAGGAGAATGGTTAAATAAGTTATGGTTCATCTAGATTACTAGAAATATTGGATAGCAGTTAAAAATGATGTGGTAGAACTCTAAAAAAATACTGAGTGATAAAATCACTTGTAGAGTAATATGTAGTGTGATTCATTTTACACCAAGAAAACTCTTAAACACAAAATAAAACTCTGCAGTGGTATTTCTGCATATCCATATGAAAATGCTTAGGAGAGTCTGGAAGGACACACACAAAACTGATAATAGCTGGATGATAATAGGAAATGGGACAAGGAGCCTTTAAAGGAGGGCAGGAAATAATGGTTATCTGGTTTCTATAAGCTTTTTTATTTAAGCTTTTTTTCTTTTTAACCAAAGGAATAATTCATACATTAGTTGGGTAATTACAATAAAATTTAAGAAGATCTAGATGACTTGCTTTTATGAATAGTGTCATCATTTGGTGGCTTGCACTGAGCAGGGATAGCTGCTGTTGGGGCTTTGGTAGGGCTTTAAGATCTCATGACTTTAGCTGGCTCTCCATATTTTGTGGAATTGGCATTAGCTGTTTATATAGTTTGGAAACACTTTTTTAAAAATAATTGATTTTAATGGAGATTATTTCCAGATCCTATTCCTAGAATTTCGCTCTGTTATTATGTAAGAAAGATGTATTCAGAAATATATGTCTGTGTATTTACATGTTAATCATTAGACTCTTGAATGTGTGTGTGATAGCTTTCTCTTTAGTAAGTGGAAAATGATCTTAAAGATTGCAAGCTAAAGCTGAGCCCACACTCTTACTGGTATTTTCTTGTTTCCCCCCTCAACCCCACCTTGTTAGAGTTTTCTTAGGTAGTATTATTTATTTATTTTTTCCTATGTAATGAAGTTCTTCAAATGTATACTTTCACTGTGGCTTGTCAGTAATTGGTCAGAAATTGTGATGGATCTATATAATTTTTTTTCTATGCAATCTGTATAACATAAAATTTACCATTTTGCTCATTTCATTTATTTAATTGTTATTTTTTATTTTTACAGATGGGTCACACTGTGTTGCCCAGGTTGGACTTCAACTCCTGGGCTTGAGTGATCCTCCTGCCTGAGTCTCCTAAGCAGCTGGGACTACAGGAGCTGTGCTACTGCACATGGCAGTTTTAGTAGTTTTATTTTTTATTTTCTGAGACAGGATCTCTCTCTGTTACCCAGGCTGGAGTGCAGTGGTTCAACTGCAGCTTGCTGCAACCTTAGCCTCCGCTTGGGAAGCCTTTTGGATCTGCCAGTGCTTGTCTGAAACTTTTTACTCTGCATTAGTTCATATCTCAGGTGTTTTTACCTACTTACTTTGCACATTATTCTTCTCAAAGGCATTTGTTCAAGTTTCTTTCAAGCTAATAAAGGAAAACAAACCTGAGCCATCTCTTGGCTGTCACTCTGCCTCTCCCACTCTTTACATCCAACCATACGGACAGTCCCCACCCCAGCTCACCTCACCTCTACCCTACTCTTCCTCTGCTTTATTCCGCTCCTTTCCATTGTGGTCTGGCACTCACCAGCTACACTGACATGACTCTTGTGAAGGTTTTGCTTGAATACTTGATATCTACTTTCTCCCTGTCATTCTTCCTCTTCTTCCTTGGCGCTTCTACTAAGGGGTCAGTGGTATGAGAAGATAGTTCTCCTCCTGCTGGTTTTCATTCTTTTGTTGTTTACTGTATCCTCAGGAATGCATGCTTGCAAGACAAAGACTAAAAGAAAAAAACAAAAAACCCAAACAATAAAAAAACCCAAAACACCTTTGTTTGGTTCCAGGATTGATTCAGCATCAGTTCCCTTTTGTAAAATGAAAAAAGGGTTGTAGAAAATGGGCTGGGAATTTTGCAACTGGCAAAAACCTACTCTCTTTTTTCCCTGTAATTTTAAATTTTACCACTTTGAAAAATCATGTAAGTTATCTTAGAAGAAAAATAGTTGTCACTAATTCTGCCATCCAGAATAACCATGAATAAATACTTCTTGGTGTTACACATGTAGTTTTCAAAATAGAATCAAAGTGAATGTTTTTAAAAAATTATTTTGTTTTCTATGAACAAATTGCCTTTCTGGGAAAGGACGTGCTGGAATGTTAGTTTTTAAAAACGTATATAAGTATCTTTAGATACTTTTAATGAAATAGAGTTCTGTTTCTTTTTTTTTTTTTAAGTAGGGATTTTATCTGGTTTGAGTTTTGTTTTCTAGTTCTTCAAATTAAGATTGATGCAGTCGGCTTTCCTTTCTTTAATCATTTAGTCTTTCAGGGTAATTTTCTTTCTTTTTTTTTAATGAGACCCTCATTAGTTTATTATTTTTTTTTAATTGTGGTAAAATGCTTATAAAGAAATTTACCATCTTAACTATTTTATGTATACAGTTCAGTGGTGTTAAGTACATTCACATTGTTGTACAGCCACCACTACAATCCATCTCCAGAACGCTATTCATATTGCAAAACTGAAACTCTACCTGTTAAATAATAACTCCCCATTCTAGGCTCCCTACAGTCTCTGGCAACCACCATTCTACTTTCAGGATAGTTTTCATTGGTTAGTAATGTTTGGAGGATTTGATTAGATTTGATAGATACTGAAGTCTGGCTGGGTTATGTAGAATATTTTTACTTTCAGCCAAGGAGTGCATCTAGTCCGTATTATGTCATCCTTGGAGTATTCTACCTAGTGTCTTGCATTGAAGGGCATCACAAAGGAAACTCCTGTATTCTCAGTCATGGTAAATAGTGTCCACTTCACTATGGATCTTGTTGAGTGATAGGTTTCAGAACATCTCTAGGCATGAAGAAACATTTCCAAAGCTGCTCATCTTCCCTGTCTTTCTAGTATGTACTAGTTTAGAAGGTACTGAAAAGCTTTTGCTGACACCATTGAGTTTTATTCTAAATATAACGTCTGGCCTAGCACTTTTTGTCACTCATATGCAATCTATTTGATAAGGACAGGGACCAAATAAAATATCTTTTTCAGTGTATTTTAAGCATCTAATTGACTAATATGAAATTTTCTGCCAATCACAAGTTTTGAAGTGCAGGCATAATTTTTAACCTATTTATATCCAAGAATTTACATTTATTTTTTAAAAGTTAGTAAGGAAGATGATTTTTCTCAATCCTGTAAGATAAAATACACATCTGTTGTTCTCCTAGTTTGTTATTTGGAAATTAGGCTCATACGAGTAATAAGGTGATGCAAGTAATTTTTCTCTGAAGAATAAAAAAATTCAAAATATAAAACTAAATGCTTGATGGGAAAACCAATAATCTGCTTTAGAAACCTCGACTGGTTTTCTGAGAACAGAAAAGTTTATGAAGGCAAACTATACTTAGTGTTAGTACTTAAAATGCTTTATTTTTCTTTTTGAAATATATAGCCAGCAAATTCCTGCTTAATTGATTAGTTTACCCCAGTTTAAACTTTCCATGGTGGTTATATATTTCCTTTGCCATTAAAATGTATAAAAATGAATTTATATTTTTCAAGATGTTGAAATTTTTGAGACATAAATATATCTAGTCAGCTTATGTAGTATTAAGTCATTTTGCAGAACAGCATCTGCGTTGCTTGAATACTGTTTGTTTTGTATTATTAAGCTAAAGAAAACACGTCACACATTTCATGCAACAGGGACAATAAAATTGAAACAGAGTTTCTAAAGTTTGTTAGATTGTTCTTTCCAGGTTGACTCTTAAGTGTCTCTTTAACTAAGGCAGCAGAGGATTTTAATGTTTTCTTTTGCATGGCTTTTTGCTGCTACTGACCTTGGGCCAGACTGTGGGCTTGTTGAGATGTGAATGTACCATATCCCTTGAAGTAAGATTTGTTTCTGCAAATAGAGGAAAAGAAGCCAACCAATCCTTTATAAACAGTTTATGTTTAGTCCATCCTTATAAAGTCTATAGCAGTTTTGACCTGCTTTTAATGCATAATTTATTTGAATGTATTGGAGTAATCTTGTTTTTAAATGGAACAATCTTAATCACCCAGTAAAATATATTAGTCTCTGAGTTAGTTCTTAGGACATTTATAAAACATTTGTGATAACATAGGAAAAATGATTATTATGCTAGTTAAAAAACAAAAGGATGTAAGTTATATATGCGGTATCATTATGAAAGTGTATTTAGAGAAAAGACTGGAAGTAAAAATGTCAATACTGTTAGGATTCTCTCTCTCCTTTTTACTTTGGAGTGGATGTTTATTGTAGAAATTTTGGACATATAAACACGTGCCTATGTGTATCTTTTAATTTCTTTTCCTCCATAAACCACCTGTTGCCATATATATGGCCAAGATTAAGAAGACTTTATTTAGGTGTAGATTTTTACCTCAAAGATAACGACTTAACATTGCAACTTTTTAGTACCTCAAAGACAATGGCTTTAACATTTGATAATGAAAGTTTCTAAACAAGCTGCTATCCAAGTGTATCTATGAGTAAATAGCTTTTGTCACTTTACTTTGGGCTAGGGGAGATTAAAAAAAGAATTTAAAGCATAACCTTTTGATCTGGTGGAGAAGAGTGTGTAAATTGTAATGGTGTGCAAAGCAGTTAAAATGATATTATTGGATAGATGAGATTAAATGCTAAAATTTGCACTAACTACTCTTGGAGTTTAGATGAAAGGAGATTCATCCTAGATTGAAGTACTTGGGAAAGACCCAGTGGTAGGTGTGAAATGTGAAGTGCATCTTCAATAATAGATAGTATCCAAGGAGAATAAAACAAGTTTGGATTTAACTTTAAACAAAGACTTAAATGTATTATTTTTAAAGGATTGTGAAGTACTCAATTTTTTTCTTACAGAAAAAACTACAGTCACAATTACAACAACAAAATGGACAGTAACAGGATCTGAAGTGGGCAGAGGGCAATAGGGTAATACAGGAAGGGGCATCCTGGTCTGAGGGCAGGGGAGCAACTTGAGGTTGGGGGCATACCAGGCAGCAATAACCACCAACAGGGCCTTGCTTTGAATATATTTAGGAGCCCTTCGCAAGCAGGGCTGCTTTTCCCTGCAATTGGTATTATTAAAGAATTACTGAATGTATGTATTTGGATATTTTATATATTAAGATATTGACCTGAAAATCCCTTGGGCATTTATCTGATCTTTTACCTTTCAATACTCAATATAATTTTTTACTAAAGTGGGAAATATTTATTGTATTGACAAAGATAATTTTTAGCTTTCCAAAAGACCACTTTTTTAGTTTTTTTAGATCTCATTTAACACAAAATATTTAAAAATTATTTCACAACTGAAGACTATAACTTAGAAATACTCAGAGGTATTTGCCATCTTTGACTTGATTTTTTTTTTTTTTTTTTGAGATGGAGTCTTGCTCCGTCGCCAAGCTGGAGTGCAGTGGCACAATCTCGGCTCACTGCAACCTCCACCTCCTGGGTTCAAGCGATTCATCCGCCTCAGCCTCCCGAGCAGCTGGGACTACAGGCGCGTGCTACCACACCCGGCTAATTTTTGTATTTTTTAGTAGAGACGGGGTTTCATCATGGCCAGGATGGTCTCGATCTCCTGACCTCGAGGTCCGCCCACCTCGGCCTCCCAAAGTGCTGGGATTACAGGCGTGAGCCATCATGCCCGGCCTGACTTGTTTTTTTGGTAGACGAGTGGGTCGTAACTGTTTAGGTATATGTTTGTTTTCCAGTTTTACATATCTGCCTTGTAAAATAATTGTAATCTGTTTGGAAGTTCCTTAAACTGGAAAACCATTAGGAAGAGTCATTTAAAAATATACGAATCGTTTCATCATTTAAAAAGGATAGCCTCCTTTTAGAACTAAGCAGTTTACTCTTTTTCATATTAATGCTTAGCCTCTATTATGCAAAATAGATTTAAACATTATAGAGTGAGTAGTCTTAAAAATGGAGCATACATTCTTGAATTTTGAGTGGCTTTAGAACTTAATACACATATCTTTTTTTTTTTTTTTGGGAATAAATGTAAAATGGATGAAGATTGAATGCGAGAGTATTTAAATGATTCTCAAGATTTTCTGTTTCATGTGTTGTGATATTGAACTCTTTCTTTCGTCCTAGGCTTTAATTTGTGCCTGGTGCTGACCTGATGCTGTGCAGGGACACTCACTGCATCCCTCCATTCAGTCCCTCTAATTATCCCAACTTCCTGGGGAGCTTGCTTAGAACTGGGCATGAGTGCTCGTTATTAAAATATTGGGCTACCCTGGCTACATGTAACAAGGTAGTTTTTGATATCAACTTTATGTACTGATAAATTAAATAGGAGGCTAAAATTGTTTGCTGTGATGTTACATAAATAGGTAGGGGATATTATGGAAATTATTTGGTTAGACAGTGAATTAGGCTATAATAAATGAAATCATGGGTAATAGAGTTCCTGAGTTTATTTGTTGCATTGTTGCTTTTTAGTGCATATTCAAAAAGAAATATGACTCTATAAATGATATGCAGAACAATCAGATTTGCAATTTTGTGTATATTTGCAGATGATGGTAATTCTTTTTGCTGGGCGCATCTGTTAATGCAGAAATTTGTCTCCTCAGGTTCATGTGAAAATGGCGGATGAGGCTGTCTGTGTTGGCCCAGCTCCCACCACTAAAAGCTACCTCAACATGGATGCCATCATGGAAGCCATTAAGAAAACCAGGGCCCAAGCTGTGAGTCTGAATGAATCTATCTACTGCAGCTGTTTCATATGTAGTGAGCAGAAAGCTAGAGTTTGTATTTTAAAAAAAAAATAAGAAAGAATGATTGAAAATGCTGTTGCAGTTGGTTCATGTCACATGAGTTAAATGTGGTCGAATTCGCTACTGGAAATCAAAGGCTTTGTAGCATCTGGCAGTGTTGGTCGCTGATCCTGCAGGTGGCTGCTGGATTCAGCTTTCACACCAGGGAGCAGTTTCAGTTCATTTCCAAATTTGCTAGGCAAAAATAAATCCCAATTAGTTTTGAGTATTAACCCTTTCAGTGTAATACTAGCATTTAAAAAAATTCTGTGTTATAAACAGGATCCAAACACCCTGTTTAAATTCCATTTTAATCGTTTAAAAATTATTTATACCTAGTACACTTCCAGAAATAAAAACAGCACATTTGGTAATTATTTTAGTTTGTTATGTCAGTAGAATGCTCATAATTTACAAGGATAAATCATTCTCCCCACCCCCAATTTGTTTGAATAGAGTGGAATCCAAGGAAAAAAATGATTTCTGACATCAGGAACAATGTTTTTTCTTTTTTTCCCATTTCCTTTTTTTAATTATCAGTGGACTAATTATATACAGTGTTAAAAACTATGCAAAGCTATCTCTAAAATTGTATGGAAACATCCAATACAAGCAGTTAAGTCTGGAGTGCTTCAGTTAGTGCTCACATTTCTTTTGAAAGAAATGTTTTAGTAAGATGCATGTTTAAATAAAAAAACTTAATTCGTGAACCCATATTATAGATGTTTACAGTTTATTAGCACAGTTAATGGAGGTAAAACTCGTTTAACCCTTTAACTATAGTTTGCCAAAATAAATCTGTAGTTGAGTGTTGATAAAATGAAGTTGGTAGAATGAAAACTCTTTTTCCATGATATAGCAGTTTAAATTCTTCTGTATCATGTTCATAAAGCTTAAATCAGCATTTATTTTAGTTTGTTTTTTGAGATGGAGTTTTGCTCTTGTTGCCCAGGCTGGAGTGCAACCTCCGTCCCCCTGGGTTCAAGCAATTCTCCTGCCTCAGCCCCCCAAGTAGCTGGGATTACAGGTGCCTGCCAAATGCCTGGCTAATTTTGTATTTTTAGTAGAGATAGGGTTTCACCATGTTGGTCAGGCTGGTCTTGAACTTCTGACCTCAGGTGATCTGCCTGCCTTAGCCTCTGAAAGTGTTGGGATTACGGGGGTGAGCCACTGCACCTAGTCTGAGTTCAGCATTTAAAAGTCACTGATACATAGCTATTTTTGTATTATAATACTGGTTCCTTCAGAAATTTGACTTTCTTTTTTTTTTTTTTTCTGTCGAGACGGTCTTGCTGTATTGCTTAGGCTGGAATGCAGTGGTGTGATCTTGGCTCACTGCAACCTCCGCCTCCCAGGTTAAGTGATTCTCCTGCCTCAGGCTCCCAAGTAGCTGGGATTACAGGTGTGCACCACCATGCCTGGCTAATTTTTGTATTTTTAGTAGAAATGGGGTTTTACCATTTTGGTCAGGCTGGCCTCGTGATCTGCCCGCCTTGGCCTCCCAAAGTGCTGGGATTACAGGTGTGAGCCACTGCCCTGAGCCAGAAATTTGACTTTCTTTTTTAGCAGAATTATTTTACTAGAAGTATATTCAACACTGGCTAATACTGAAGTGGCTAAATTTATGTTTGGCCAGTCAGTGTGGCAGAGCCAAAAATTACCTGATTAGATCAGGCTGGTAGATTGTAGCAATGTGCCTTGTGGGTGAGGATAGCAGAAAGTAGTTGTGAATGGCAAAATTTGGGGTGAGGAAGGAAAGAAGAGTAGACATTAGACAAAAAAGAATTCAGAGCACAAAATAAAAGTAAAACCACACCTCCATTTTAGTTAAGTTTGATAGAAAGGGCTCATTGGTAGTGGCTTAGTATTGTTAATGCCATCAGGAATAAAATATGTTAACTGTCCTAATAGTCTGGGTTTTGGAAAGTAGTAGTTCATGGGTACTGTAAACAAAGGAGAATTTAGTGTTTTTCACCCATCTTGGCAAAGGTTTCTTTTACATAACCCTTTGACACCATTGTGTAATTCTCCAGACTTGTGGACAAAGTTAGCCTCAGGAAAAGGAGAGAGAGTTTTGTTGAATAGTGTAGACAAATGGCACCGGGCAGGAAGATACGTGGGCATTGACTCACCATTATGGTTAGGGCAAAGGTGGTGAGTGGAAAATGAATAAATTAGGGCAAAGGTAGTGTGGAGAAAGTGAATATAGGAGGCAGTTTCTTGGAATTTGTTTCTGATCCTAGAAATGTGAGTTAGAACTGAGCAGTGTATAAGAGAAGTATACTTATTCAAGGGCTCTTGAACAGTAAATATTAATACATAAATGCACTGTACATTTTGCTTATAAAGCTTTTGCAATATGATAAAATTTAAAGTGCTTTTTGCTTTCATTTCTAAGGTACATCCAGGTTATGGATTCCTTTCAGAAAACAAAGAATTTGCCAGATGTTTGGTAAGTTGGTAATGAACCAGAAACTGTTCATTTCTATTTCTGAAAGCAGTGTAGTAGCATGGCTTTTGTAAATGTGGGCAGTGATGGATTATAGAATTCTAATTAACCCAACAATTCTTTGAAAATTGTTTGTGAAAAGTGAAGTGTTTTTATTCTGAAACTCAACTCTTGATTTGAAGAGTAATTATAAAACTAGAAAAGTTAGAAAATCACCATTACACCTGTGAATGATACCTGGTATATTATATACTGCATGGTATTTGAATTCAAGTTAAAAACTGCATATTTTTAAGTGTAAATATGTTAGGGAGTTTAGTGAGTTATTGTAGTGATTTAATTATTTTCTGGCATTTAATATCAAATCTTACTAACTCCTCTAATTTGGGTAAAGTTTTTTTTTTTTTTTTTGAGATGGAGTGTCACTCTCTCACCAGGCTGGAGTGCAGTGATGCAATCTTGGCTCGCTGCAACCTCTGCCTCCCTGATTCAAGTGATTCTCCTGCCTCAGCCTCCTGAATTGCTGGGACTATTGGTTTGTGTCACCACACCCAGCTAATTTTTGTGTTTTTAGTAGAGGCGGGGTTTCACCATGTCGGCCAGGATGGTCTCGATCTCCCGACCTCCCAAAGTGGTCACCCATCTCAGCCTCCCAAAGTGCTGGGATTACAGGTGTGAGCCACTGCGCCCGGCCAAAATTGTTTTTAATGATCTAAATGTCCCCTTCCAGCTAGATATATTAACCTGTCTTTGTTATTAAATTGATTTTTCCGGGTATATTTATAACTTCATTCAAGATGGTACTGAAACCTTATTTTTTAGATACTAGAATATGATTTTGATTATTGTTTGTACATTTGTTTATTAGATCAATTATGCCAGGTATTATCTTAATTTATTTTAATGTTATACTTTTTTGTTTCTGTGGCATACAGTCATGTGTTGTTTAACAACATGAATACATTCTGAGAAATGTATCATTTGTTATTGTTCGTTCTTGTGTGAACATTACAGAACATTACAGAGTGTACTTACACAAATCGACACGGTAGAGTCATTCTTGTGTGAGTTTGTTCTTGTGTGAACATTACAGAGGGTACTTAAATCAACATAGTAGAGTCTCCTACATGTTTAGGTTAAGTGTGCTATAGCCTGTTACAAACCTGTGTAACATGTTTCTTTACTGGGTACTGTAGGCAGTTGTAATACAGTGGTAAATATTCGTGTATCTAAATATGTAAACATGGAGAAGATACAGTTAAAAATACAGGATTTGAATCTGTGGAACGACTGTCATACGTGTGGTGCCTCATTGAAATGGTCTGTGGTGCATAAGTGTACTCGTATTCTGTTCTTCCACAGATTTCAAATTATTTGTGAATGTTGTTATTTTCTAGATGGAATTTTTACTTAAAATATATAACTTTTAACTTGGAACAATTCTTAAGGTCACAGAATTGTCTATTTTAACCACCTTACTTTATGAGTAAAAATCTAAGGCCTAAACAGATGTCTGGAGAGGGCAGATTCCATGGAAGCATCCAGAGGTTCCAGTTTCCCAGGTTTTATGCAGCATATCTACAATTTTTTGTTTATATCCCTTTTTATTTTTATCTTCTTTGGAATTTTGACCAAGGTTCTGTTATTATAAAAACAATTTGAATATAATACTTAAATTTAAATGTGCATATGTGTGTGTGTGTGTGTCTGTGTGTGTGTGTGTGTGTGTGTGTGTGTGTGTGTGTATATATATATATATATGCAATGTAATGTATTACATTTAAGTCTCTATAGATAAGAGGTTGGCAAACTATAGTCCACAGGACAGATGCAGCCTGCTGCCTGTTTTTGTAAATAAAATTTTATTGAAACACAGCCATGTTCTTTCATTTACGCATTGTCTATGCTGCTTTTGTCCTATGACAGCAGAATTGAGTAGTTGTGACAGAGACTACCAAGCCTAAAATACTTTTTCTGTGGTCCTTTGTAGAAAAAGTTTGGGAACTCCTGCCATAGATGAATATTCAAATCCTAGATAAGTGATGTGGTGCCAGTTTTATACATTTATTCCCATACGGTTAATACATTTATTTTATATATTTATTATATACAGTTTATTCATTTATTCAGTCATTAAAGAATGCTTCTTTGGAATCAGTTCAAGGCCTTTGAGAAGGATATATTAATAAAAATGAGGCCGGGCGTGGTGGCTCAAGCCTGTAATCGCAGCACTTTGGGAGGCCGAGGCGGGTGGATCACGAGGTCAAGAGATCAAGACCATCCTGGTCAACATGGTGAAACCCCGTCTCCACTAAAAATACAAAAAATTAGCTGGGCATGGTGGCGCGTGCCTGTAATCCCAGCTACTCAGGAGGCTGAGGCAGGAGAATTGCCTGAACCCAGGAGGCGGAGGTTGCGGTGAGCCGAGATCACGCCATTGCACTCCAGCCTGGGTAACA